>NC_053026.1:65881147-66064426 GCF_003073215.2 Triticum urartu
ATGTATGACTGGTTATCTTTGCAAGTCTCTTCGAATTATCAGTTTGGTTTGGCCTACTAGATTGATCTTTCTTGCAATGGGAGAAGTGCTTGGCTTTGGGTTCAATCTTGCGGTGTCCTTTCCCAGTGACAGTGGGGGCAGCAAGGCACGTATTGTATTGTTGCCATCGAGGATAACAAGATGGGGTTATCATAATATTGCATGAGTTTATCCCTCTACATCATGTCATCTTGCTTAAGGCGTTACTCTGTTCTTATGAACTTAATACTCTAGATGCATGCTGGATAGCGGTCGATGTGTGGAGTAATAGTAGTAGATGAAGGCAAGAGTCGGTCTACTTGTCTCAGACGTGATGCCTATATACATGATCATACCTAGATATTCTCATAACTATGCTCAATTCTGTCAATTGCTCAACAGTAATTTGTTCACCCATCATAAAATACCTTTGCTCTTGAGAGAATCCACTAGTGAAACCTATGGCCCCCGGGTCTATTTTCATCATATTAAATCTTCCAATACTTTGCTTTTATTTTACTTTGCATCTTTATCATAAAAATATTATCTTATCATATCTATCAGATCTCACTCTCGTAAGTGACCGTGTAGGGATTGACAACCCCTTATCGCGTTGGTTGCGAGGATTTATTTGTTTTGTGTAGGTGCGAGGGACTGGCGCGTAGCCTCCTACTGGATTGATACCTTGGTTCTCAAAACTGAGGGAAATACTTATGCTACTTTGCTGCACCACCCTTTCCTCTTCAAGGGAAAACCAATGCAAGTGCTCAAGAGGTAGCAATGAGCATCATGAAATTGGTGATGGAGAAAGGTTGATGATGATGATGATGGTGATGGATTCCCCTCTCCGAAGCCCCGAACGGACTCCAGATCAGCCCTCCCGAGAGAGTTTAGGGCTTGGCAGCGGCTCCATATCATAAAACGCGATGAATCCTTCTTTCTGATTTTTTTCTCCCCGAACACGAATATATAGAGTTGGAGTTGAGGGCGGAGGAGCACCAGGGGGCCCACGAGGCAGGGGGCACGCCCCCACCCTCGTGGACAGGGTGTGGGCCCCCTAGCCTTGATTCTTTCGCCAATATTTTTTATATATTCCAAAAATAATCTCCGTTGATTTTCAGGTCATTCCGAGAACTTTTATTTCTGCACGAAAATAATACCATGGCAATTCTGCTGAAAACAGCGTCAGTCCGGGTTAGTTCCATTCAAATCATGCAAGTTCGAGTCCAAAACAAGGGCAAAAGTGTTTGGAAAATTAGATACGACAGAGACGTATCAACTCCCCCAAGCTTAAACCTTTGCTTGTCCTCAAGCAATTCAGTTGATAAACTGAAAGTGATAAAGAAGAACTTTTACAAACTCTATTTGCTCTTGTTGTTGCAAATATGTAAAGCCAGCATTCAAATTTTCAGCAAAGATTATGAACTAACCACATTCGCAATAACATTTTGGTCTCATGTTTACTCATATCAATGGCATAATCAACTAGCGAGCAATAATAATAAATCTCGGATGACAACACTTTCTCAAAACAATCATAATATGATATAACAAGATTGTATCTCGCTAGCCCTTTCTGAGACCACAAAACATAAATGCAGAGCACCTTTAAAGATCAAGGACTGACTAGACATTGTAATTCATGGTAAAAGAGATCCAGTAAAGTCATACTCAATGTAAACTAACGATAATACATGCAAATGACAGCGGTGCTCTCCAACTGGTGCTTTTTAATAAGAGGATGATGAATCAACATAAAAGTAAATAGATAGGCCCTTCGCAGAGGGAAGCAGGGATTTGTAGAGGTGCCAGAGCTCGATTTTGAAATAGAGATGAATAATATTTTGAGCGGTATACTTTCATTGTCAACATAACAACCGAGAGATCTCGATATCTTCCATGCTACACACATTATAGGCGGTTACCAAGCAGAATGGTAAAGTTTATACTCCCCCACCACCAACAAGCATCAATCCATGGCTTGCCCAAAACAACGGGTGCCTCCAACTAACAACAATCCTGGGGGAGTTTTGTTTGCAATTATTTTGATTTGATTTGAGCATGGGACTGGGCATCCAGGTGACCAGCCATTTTCTCGTGAGTGAGGAGCGGAGTCCACTCCTCTTGAGAATAACCCGCCTAGCATGGAGGACACAGACAGCCCTAGTTGATACATGAGCTATTCGAGCATACAAAACAGAATGTTTATTTGAAGGTTTAGAGTTTGGCACATACAAATTTACTTGGAACGACAGGTAGATACCGTATATAGGAAGGTATGGTGGACTCATATGGAATAACTTTGTGGTTTATGGAATTGGATGCACAAGCAGTATTCCTGCTTAGTACAAGTGAAGGCTAGAAAGAGACTGGAAAGCGACCAGCTAGAGAGCGACAACAATCATGAACATGCATTAAAATTAATCAACACCGAATGCAAGCATGAGTAGGATATAATTCACCATGAACATAAATATTGTAGAGGCTATGTTGATTTTGTTTAAACTACATGCGTGAACATGTGCCAAGTCAAGCCACTCGAATCATTCAAAGGAGGATACCACCCTATCATACCACAACACAACCATTTTAATAGCATGTTGGCACGCAAGGTAAACCATTATAAACTCCTAGCAAATTAAGCATGGCATAAGCAACTATAATCTCTAATTGTATTTGCAAACATGTTCCATTCATAATAGGCTGAATCAAGAATGATGGACTAATCATATTTAGAAAAACAAGAGAGGTCGAGTTCATACCAGCTTTTCTCATCTCAATCAGTTCATCATATATCGTCATTATTGCCTTTCACTTGCACAACCGAATAGTGTGGATAATAATAATAGTGCACATGCATTGGACTAAGCTGGAATCTACAAGCATTCAATTCAAGGGAGAAGACAAGGTAATATGGGCTCTTTGTTAGATAAGCAATAATGCATATGAGAGCCACTCAACATTTTCATCAAGGTCTTCTCCTCTCAACCCCCAAAGAAAAGAAAGGAAATAAAGCTATTTACACGGGAAAGCTCCCAACAAGCAAAAGAAGAACGAGAAATCTTTTTGGGTTTTCTTTTAATTATTACTACTACAAGCATGGAAAGTAAACTAGTTAAAAGCTACAACTAATTTTTTTGGTTTTTCTTAAGGTTTTTTCAAACACACAAGAAGAAAGCTTAAAAAGAAAATAAACTAGCATGGATGATACAATAAAAAAGTATGAGCACCGACAACTGGCATGAGTGTGTGAACATGAATGTAATGTCGGTGAGGAATACGTACTCCCCCAAGCTTAGGCTTTTGGCCAAAGTTGGTCTATGCCCATGGATCAAAGTTGTAGTTGGGGTCGTATTGAGATGCATCAGCTACTGCCTGAAGAGCTGCAGCTTGGAGACGAGCTGCCTCCGTCCTCCTCTCGTACTCGTTCGCCTCCTCCCTGGTTATAACATATCTCATTTTGTCTGAAAGTCAAAGAAAGTAGGAGCAGGGAGAGCGACGTGATAGGTGCGTCGTCTGTCAAAGATTAGTCGGTACTGGAGGGACTGATCATTTCTCTTAACAAACTGATGACGAACCATAGCATTATAATCTAAATAAGCAGGAGGCAACTCAATATCATCTCCGCGTATGGGTATCTCTAGAAAATTATCTAAACGGGTTGCATAAATTCCATCGAAGAAATCTCCGTTAATACTATTGTTATGCAACCTACGTGCAACAATGCCCCCAAGTTATATTGTCTATCTCCTAATATAGCACTCTTGAGAACACTTAGGTCCGGAACACACATATGACATGCCTCATCCTTACCGTTTATGCATCTACCTATAAAGAGAGCAAAATAATGTATGGCAGGGAAACGAATGCTCCCTATGGTAGCTTGCGTGATCTCCCTAGATTCCCCCACAGTTATACTAGCAAGAAAGTCTTTATATTCAGATTTGTGAGGCTCACTAGCACTACCCCACTGAGGGAGTTTACAAGCAGTATTGAAATCTTCTAAGTCCATGGTAAAAGATTTATCATAAAGATCAAACATGACAGTTTGAGAATTGCGTGATGATGTAAATTTAAACCTTCTCACAAATGAATCAGTTAAATAGAGGTACTGACGGCACTTATCTGACTCGAAGCTCTCAAAATCAGCGTTACGCACATATGCTTCAAATTCCTCCTTAATTCCTGCATGGACCATGAAATTTTCTGACGGCCATTCACAAGGCCGCACTTGAGCTTCTCTTGGTAGTTCATGGTCCAGCTCACGTATCGCGGGCCTTGGTCCTTGCTTCCTTGAGGAACCACCTTGGTACATTTTCCTAAACATATTTCTTCCTCTGAAAAATTTCTGAATTTTTTAGCGACTCAAAATAAAAATGAACCAAACTCAACAAAATTGATAGCAACTACTCCTACAAGTGCCTAGAGGCCATATCATGCATTAAAACTACTTTTGACCACATAAATTTGACATGCAAGCTCAAGAACAGGGTCACCTAAGCAGCAAAAATTTGCAATAAATAAAACACTAGAACAAAAACTAATTGGACCATTGGAGGAGTCACATACCAAAGAACAATCCCCCAAATCAGTTTTGTGAATGGAGCTTTGAGCAAGGAGATCGAAAATGGCAGCAAGATGAGCTAGAACTCAGGTTTGAGCTGGCTAGTGATTGTTTTTGGGGCAAGACGAAGTGTGTGGGTGCAAGAATAATTGGAGGGGACCCACGTGGGGTCCACGAGGCAGGGGCGCGCGCCCAGGGGGGTAGGGTGCGCCCTCCAACCTCGTGGGCACATGGTGGGTCCCCCTGGTGTGTTCTCAGTGCCAATAATTCTTAAATATTCTGGAAAAAAATCATATTTCATTTTCAAGGCATTTGGAGAACTTTTATTTTCAGGGTATTTTTTATTTCAAGGATAATTCAGAAAACAGACAGAAAATACTATTTTTTCTTTATTTAATATAAATAATAGAAAATAAAAAGAGGGTACAGAGAGTTGTGTTTTCTAAATTCATCCATCTCATGCTCATCAAAAGTAATCCATTAACAAGGTTGATCAAGTCTTGTTAACAAACTCTTTTCGAATAACATGAAACCGGAGAATTTTCGAATAACACTAGGTTACCTCAACGGGGATATGCACATCCCCAACAATAAGAATATCATATTTCTTCTTGAGAGTGGGAAGAGGAAATTCAAAACCTCCAATAGTGATTGTTGAAATTTTTCCAATAGAATTGATAATGTGGACTTGAGGTTGTTTCCTCGGAAAGTGTACCGTATGCTCATTACCATTAACATGAAAAGTGACATTGCCTTTGTTGAAATCAATAACAGCCCCTGTAGTATTCAAAAAGGGTCTACCAAGGATAATCGACATACTATCGTCATCGGGAATATCAAGAATAACAAAGTCTGTTAAAATAGTAATGTTTGCAACCACAACAGGCACATCCTCACAAATACCGACAGGTATAGCAGTTGATTTATCGGCCATTTGCAAACATATTTCAGTAGGTGTCAACTTATTCAAATCAAGTCTATGATATAAAGAGAGAGGCATAACACTAACATTGGCTCCAAGATCACATAAAGCAATTTTAACATAGTTTCTTTTAATGGTGCATGGTATAGTTGGTACTCCTGGATCTCCTAGTTTCTTTGGTATTCCACCTTTAAAAGTGTAATTAGCAAGCATGGTGGAGATTTTAGCTTCTGGTATCTTTCTTTTATATGTAACAATATCCTTCATGTACTTAGCATAAGGGTTCATTTTAAGCATATCAGTCAAACGCATACGCAAAAAGATAGGTCTAATCATTTCAGCAAAGCGTTCAAAATCCTCATCATCCTTTTTCTTGGATAGTTTACGAGGAAAAGGCATGGGTTTCTGAACCCATGGTTCTCTTTCTTTACCATGTTTCTTAGCAACAAAATCTCTCTTATCATAACGTTGATTCTTTGATTGTGGGTTATCAAGATTAACAACAGGTTCAATCTCTACATCATTATCATTGCTAGGTTGAGCATCAACATGAACATCATCATTAACATTATCACTAGGTTCATGTTCATTGCCAGATTGTGTTTCATCATTAAAAATAGAAATGTCATTGGGATTCTCAGGTGTGTCAACAATAGGTTCACTAGAAGCATGCAAAGTTCTATCATTTTTCTTTTTCTTCTTCTTAGAAGAACTAGGTGCATCAACATTAGTTATCTAAGAATCTTGCTCAATTCTCTTAGGGTGGCCCTTGGGATACAAAGGTTCCTAAGTCATTTTACCCCCTCTAGTCATAACTCTAACAGCATTATCATTTTTCTTATTATTTAGTTCATTGAGCAAATCATTCTGAGCTTTAAGTACTTGTTCTACTTGAGTGGTAACCATAGAAGCATGTTTACTAATAAGTTTAAGTTCACCTTTAACTCTAGACATATAATTACTCAAGTGTTCCAGCATATCAGCATTCCGTTTCAATTGTCTACCAACATAAGCATTGAAGTTTTCTTGTTTAACAATAAAATTATCAAACTCATCTAAGCATAGGCTAGCAAACTTATAACGAGGAATATCACCTTCATCAAATCTATAGAGAGAATTTATCTTTACTACCTGTGTCGGGTTATCAAGACCATGTATTTCTTCAATAGGTGGTAAATTCTTAACATCTTCTACTTTAATACCTTTTTCTTTCATAGATTTCTTTGCCTCTTACATATCTTCAGGACTGAGAAATAGAATACCCCTTTTCTTCGGAGTTGGCTTAACAGTTGGTTCAGGAAGTGTCCAATTGTTTTCATTAGTCAACATATTATTCAATAGCAATTCAGCTTGATCAACAGTTCTTTCCCTAAAAACACAACCAGCACAACTATCCAGGTAGTCTCTGGAAGCATCGGTTAGTCCATTATAAAAGATATCAAGTGTTTCATTTTTCTTGAGAGGATGATCAGGCAAAGCATTAAGTAATCGGAGAAGCCTCCCCCAAGCTTGTGGGAGACTCTCTTCTTCAATTTGCACAAAATTATATATTTCCCTTAAAGCAGCTTGTTTCTTATGAGCAGGGAAATATTTAGCAGAGAAGTAATAAATCATATCCTGGGGACTACGCACACAACCAGGATCAAGAGAATTAAACCATGTTTTAGCGTCACCCTTTAATGAGAACGAAAATAACTTAAGGATAAAATAATAGCGAGTTTTCTCATCATGAGTAAACAGGGTGGCTATATCATTTAATTTAGTAAGATGTGCCACAATAGTTTCAGATTCATAGACATAAAAAGGATCAGATTCAACCAAAGTAATTAACTCAGGATCGACAGAGAAATCATAATCCTTATCAGAAATAAAGATAGGTGAAGTAGCAAAATCAGGGTCATATTTCATTCTAGCATTCAAAGACTTTTCTTTAAGCTTAGCTAATAATTTCTTAAGATCAGATCTATCATTGCAAGCTGAAAAGTCTCTAGCAGTTTCTTCATCCATAACATAACCCTCAGGCACAACAGGCAATTCATATCTAGGGGGAGAATCTTCATCATCACTTTCATCAATATTATTAGTTTCAATAATTTCATTCTCTCTAACCCTAGCAAGTTGTTCATCAAGAAATTCACCTAGTGGCACAGTAGTATCAAGCATAGAAGTAGTTTCATCATAAGCATCATGCATAGTAGAAGTGGCATCATCAATAACATGCGTCCTATCAGAATCAATAGCATGTGTAGGTGTCACAAGTTTACTCAAAACAGAAGGTGAATCAAGTGCATAGCTAGATGGCAGTTCCTTACCTTTCCAACGATCCAACTTCTATTCTTTCGTTCCGGAGGCATTGTGATGTTGCTCTTTTCTCTCATAATCTCAAATGGTGAGGATCGTGTTCTTTTCATGCTTATCCATTTAACCAGAGTGTTGTGTCCTCTACTCAAGTTCTTTTCATCTTTTCAAGTCTTGCATCTCTTTTCAACCGGAGTGCTGTCTGAATTTGTTCTTCCTTGTTCCTCTTTTCTGACGGATATTGTCAACTTCGTTCATCTCCGTTCTATTCTTTTCTCAAAATGTTTAACCTCTCAAGGTTCTGTAGTTTCACTCGTTTGTCAAAGAAGCAATACCACTTATCTTCCACTTCCTTTTCCCTCTGGTGCCATCCTAGATCTCGGGACGAGATCCTCTTGTAGTGGTGGAGTGTTGTAACGCCCCGGATACAACTTTCCATATTTGTAACTCTGACTCTTGCCTTTTTCGTAGATGCGATAGGAGATTCCCTTTGTGGTTGGGTTTTGTCTTTGTTTTGCATTTTGTTCATGCCATGCATTTCATATCATGTCATCATCTGCATCGCATTTGCATACGGGTTCGTCTCATGCATCCGAGCATTTTCCCCATTGTCCGTTTTGCAATCCGACACTCCTACTTGCACCGACATACCCCTTTTGTCTCTTTTCGTGAGCGGGCATTAAACGTCCTTGGAATGGACCGAGATTTGCCAAGTGGCCTTGGTATACCACCGGTAGACCGTCTGTCAAATTTCGTTCCATTTGGAGTCCGTTTGATACTCCAACGGTTAACCGGGTAACCGCAAAGGCCTCTTGTGTGTTGCAGCCCAACATCCCTCCAAAACCGCCCAATAACCCATCTAAACCACTTCCATGTCCTCCGTCGTCGGATCACGATTTTGTGGGCGAAAACTACACCTCATTTGGACACTCCAAACTCCCTCTACCTATAAATATGTGATCCTCCGAATTTTCACGGACGAAACCCTAGATCCACTCCTCCCCGCGCCACCGGACATGTCCGTCCGCCGTCGGACGCGTCCACCGCCGCCGCCACGTCGCTCCAGCCAATCCGAAGCCGCCACGTCACCTCCACCGCCGCTCCTGGCCAATCAGGCGCCGCCACCTCACCTCGCTGGCTCCCATCCACCGCGCCTCTCCACCGTCGGCTCGTGAGGGCCCGAGGCAGGCCCGCCCGGCCCGAGCACCCACGCCGCCGCCCCGAGCGCTCGCCTCGCGCCGCCGCCGCCGCACCACCGCCTCGGCTTCCCCGCTCCACCGCCGCCTCGAGAACACCGCGCAGCCACCCCGCTTCGGCTCCGCCCTCGCCGGCGCGTCGCACCTCGTCCGGGCTGCTCTGGCGAGTGCCCCGACCTCGCCGGCGTCAACCCCCTCCTCCGGCGCCTCCCCGCAGCTCCGGCCGCCGCCCTCTTCATCCTCTCCAGCGAGCATCTCCGGCCTCACCTTGGGAACCGTGCCACACCGAACCCTAGATCCGGACCCGAAGGTTGACCCTGAAATTCTCTAAGTCCTTTTCCGCAATAATTTTATGCCTCTGTTCTTCATGCCATAACTCCATGACCGTAGCTCCGTTTCATGCACATGATATATCAAAATGTTCATTGGGAGATTCTCTTCATTTAATTCCATGGTGGCATTCTTGGTTGAGTACATCTTCATGTCCTAATCATTGATGCAAGAGTGCTATAAAATGTTTACTGCTGCTACTTGTCAGATTATGATGTTTTGTCATTTTTGCTACATTTGATGTGTGCTTCATATGGGCATGAGCTCTACATGTGTTTTGATCTATGCCATGCCATCCTTACAGGGGTGCTTGCCATGTATTTTTGTGATCAATGTGGTGACTAGCACAAGCATGCAAAGTAGCCTTCATGATATTGCTGATTTCAGGGTCTTAGGATTTTGCTAAGTCTTGTGCCTGCTATTATTTTGATGCCATGTAAACATGATGCTACAGTCAGATCCATGCTTGTTTTGAGTATCTTCAGTACGGGTGTTTTGAACATATGGTTATGCACTATCCATCCATGCCCCTATTTGCAATTATGCAGTGCTCTAGCATGTCTTAATCTTGCTCTACTTTTCCTATAAAATGTGCCTGGCAGATTGTTTACATGTTAATCAATTTTGCCATGGTTGTTGTAGTTGATCCATGCATGCTATGCACTTGTTCTTGCCATGGTTAGCTTCATGAACATGTATTCTTGTTGTTAGTATGCTTATCTTGTCATGCAAAGCTTTGTGTTGAGTGATTTGAGCTTGCAAAGATACCTTCATAATTTTGTTTATGCCATGCTCAGTTTTCTGCAAAGTCTGAAACTGTTAATGAAACTTGCTATGTTTACATGGGTGCCATCATATCTTCTGTGCCTTTTTGGCTCATGATCAGTAAGGGACTTTTGATCTATGCATTTAGTAGATTCATGCCATGCCTTGTATTGCTATGATATGTTCCTGTAGCATGTTGTTTGCTTGCTCTAAACATTGCTTCCTGATGTTATTTCTGGCATGTTAGTATTTTCACTAAGTCTGTGAAGCTGATATCTTTTGCACTTTTGCCATGCTTGTTTGAACCTGCTATTGTGTGATTTAGCCGTAGCTCATTGTTCATCTTTTGTCAAGCATCTTGAGTGGATCACTACCATGTGCTTTGTTGCTATGTTAGAGTGCAGTAGCTTATTTTTCTTGATGCATTTAGATGGCATCGTGCTGTTAATCGCAATTTTGTGCCATTATTGTTTTGCTTGCCATTTGCAAATCGTGCCTCCGTTTCCGGTGATCTTTATATCGATTTCGACTGAAATCATCTCATCTTTCCAGCGGCACACTTTGTTTGCCAAGTTGATGTCTTGTTCATTCTTTCTCTTCCGAAGCACGCATATCCATTGCATATCACATCCCCCATGCCATGCCATGTTTTGCATCATGTTATTTGTGCATTGCACCGTGATTGATTGTTAGTCCTTTGCTTGTGTTCTTGATTTGGGTAGAGCCAGAGACGAGTACGTGATCGAGGTGTTGGGGAACGTTGCAGAAAACAAAAAATTCCTACGGTTTCACCAAGATCCATCTATGAGTTCATCTAGCAACGAGTGATCGGATTGCATCTACATACCTTTGTAGATCACGTGCGGAAGCGTTCAAAGAACGGGGATGAGGAAGTCATACTCGACGTGATCCAAATCACCGGAGATCCTAGCGCCGAACAGACGGCACCTCCGTGTTCAACACACGTACGGTCAGCGTGACATCTTCTCCTTCTTGATCCAGCAAGGGGGGGAGGAGAGGTTGATGAAGATCCAGCAGCACGACGGCGTGGTGGTGGATGCAGGGGTCACCGCAGCAGGGCTTCGCCATTCTACTACGAGAGGGAGAGGTGTAGCAGGGAAGAGGGAGGCGCCAAGACTTAAGGGTGCGGCTGCCCCCTCCCCCCCTTTATATAGGCCCCCTAGGGGGTGCGCCGGCCCTAGGAGATGGGATCTCCTAGGGGGGTGGCGGCCAAGGGGTGGAGTGCCCCCCAAGCCAGGTGGGGCGCCCCCCCACCCTAGGGTTCCCAACCCTAGGCACATGGGGTGGGCCAAGGGGGGCGCACCAGCCCACTATGGGCTAGTTCCCCTCCCCACTTTGGCCCATGGGGCCCTCCGGGATGGGTGGCCCCACTCGGTGGACCCCCGGGACCCTTCCGGTGGTCCCGGTACAATACCGGTGACCCCCGAAACTCTCCCGATGGCCGAAACTGCACTTCCTATATATAATTCTTCACCTTCGGACCATTTCGGAACTCCTCGTGACGTCCGGGATCTCATCCGGGACTCCGAACAACTTTCGGGTTACTGCATATTATATCTCTACAACCCTAGCGTCACCGAACCTTAAGTGTGTAGACCCTATGGGTTCGGGAGACATGTAGACATGACCGAGATGGCTCTCCGGTCAATAACCAACAGCGGGATCTGGATACCCATGTTGGCTCCCACATGCTCCTCGATGATCTCATCAAATGAACCACGATGTCGAGGATTCAAGCAACCCCGTATACAATTCCCTTTGTCAATCGGTATGTTACTTGCCCGAGATTCGATCGTCGGTATCCCAATACCTCGTTCAATCTCGTTACCGGCAAGTCACTTTACTCATACCGTAATGCATGATCCCGTGACCAGACACTTGGTCACTTTGAGCTCATTATGATGATGCATTACCGAGTGGGCCCAGAGATACCTCTCCGTCATACGGAGTGAAAAATCCCAGTCTTGATCCGTGTCAACCCAACAGACACTTTCGGAGATACCCGTAATATACCTTTATAGTCAACCAGTTATGTTGTGACGTTTGGTACACCCAAAGCACTCCTAAGGCATCCGGGAGTTACACGATCTCATGGTCTAAGGAAAAGATACTTGACATTGGAAAAACTCTAGCAAACGAACTATACGATCTTGTGCTAAGTTTAGGATTGGGTCTTGTCCATCACATCATTCTCCTAATGATGTGATCTCGTTATCAATGACATCCAATGTCCATAGTCAGGAAACCATGACTATCTATTGATCAACGAGCTAGTCAACTAGAGGCTTACTAGGGACATGTTGGTGTCTATGTATTCACACATGTATTACGATTTCCGGATAACACAATTATAGCATGAATAAAAGACAATTATCATGAACAAGGAAATATAATAATAATCCTTTTATTATTGCCTCTAGGGCATATTTCCAACAGTCTCCCACTTGCACTAGAGTCAATAATCTAGTTACATTGTGATGAATCGAACACCCATGGAATTCTGGTGTTGATCATGTTTTGCTCTAGGGAGAGGTTTAGTCAACGGATCTGCTACATTCAGGTCCGTATGTACTTTACAAATATCTATGTCTCCATCTTGTACATTTTCACGAATGGATTTGAAGCGACGCTTGATGTGCCTTGTATTCTTTTGAAACCTGGGCTCCTTGGCAAGTGCAATAGCTCTAGTGTTGTCACAGAAGAGTTTGATCGGCCCCGACGCATTGGGTATGACTCCTAGGTCGGTGATGAACTCCTTCACCCAAATTGCTTCATGCGCTGCCTCCGAGGCTGCCATGTACTCCGCTTCACATGTAGATCTCGCCACGACGCTCTGCTTGCAACTGCACCAGCTTAATGCCCCACCATTTAAAATATACACGTATCCAGTTTGTGACTTAGAGTCATCCAGATCTGTGTCGAAGCTAGCGTCGACGTAACCCTTTACGACGAGCTCTTCGTCACCTCCATAAACGAGAAACATTTCCTTAGTCCTTTTCAGGTACTTCAGGATATTCTTGACCGCTGTCCACTGTTCCTTGTCGGGGTTACTTTGGTACCTACCTACCAAACTTACGGCAAGGTTTACATCAGGTCTGGTACACAACATGGCATACATAATAGAGCCTATGGCTGAGGCATAGGGGATGACACTCATCTCTTCTATATCTTCTGCCGTGGTCGGACATTGAGCTGAGCTCAATTTCACACCTTGCAACACAGGCAAGAACCCCTTCTTAGACTAATCCATATTAAACTTCTTCAATATCTTATCAAGGTATGTGCTTTCTGAAAGACCTATGAGGCTTCTTGATCTATCTCTATAGATCTTGATGCCTAATATATAAGCAACTTCTCCAAGGTCCTTCATTGAAAAACTCTTATTCAAGTAGGCCTTAATGCTGTCCAAAAGCTCTATATCATTTCCAATCAAAAGTATGTCATCTACATATAATATGAGAAATGCTACAGAGCTCCCACTCACTTTCTTGTAAACGCAGGCTTCTCCATAAGTCTACATAAACCCAAACGCTTTGATCATCTCATCAAAGCGAATGTTCCAACTCTGAGATGCTTGCACCAGCCCATAAATCGAGCGTTGGAGCTTGCACACCTTGTCAGCATTCTTAGGATCGACAAAACCTTCCGGCTGCATCATATACAATTCTTCCTTAAGGAAACCATTAAGGAATGCCGTTTTGACGTCCATTTGCCATATCTCATAATCATAGAATGTGGCAATTGCTAACATGATTCGGACGGACTTCAGCTTCGCTACCGGTGAGAAAGTCTCATCGTAGTCAACCCCTTGAACTTGTCGATAACCCTTAGCGACAAGCCGAGCTTTATAGATGGTCACATTACCATCCGCGTCTGTCTTCTTCTTAAAGATCCATTTATTTTCTATGGCTCGCCGCTCAACGGGCAAGTCAGTCAAAGTCCATACTTCGTTTTCATACATGGATCCTATCTCGGATTTCATGGCTTCCAGCCATTTGTCGGAATCCGGGCCCGCCATCGCTTCTTCATAGTTCTAAGGTTCACCGTTGTCTAACAACATGATTTCCAAGACAGGGTTGCCGTACCACTCTGGTGCGGAACGTGTCCTTGTGGACCTACGAAGTTCAGTAGCAACTTGATCTGAAGTTTCATGATCATCATCATTAACTTCCTCTCTAGTCGGTGCAGGCACCTCAGGAACATTTTCTTGAGTTGCGCCATTTTCTGGTTCAAGAGGTAATACTTCATCAAGTTCTACTTTCCTCCCACTTACTTCTTTCGAGAGAAACTCCTTCTCTAGAAAGGATCCATTCTTGGCAACAAAGATCTTGCCTTCGGATCTGAGGTAGAAGGTATACCCAATAGTTTCTTTAGGGTATCCTATGAAGACGCATTTTTCCGACTTGGGTTCGAGCTTTTCAGGTTGAAGTTTCTTGACATAAGCATCGCATCCCCAAACTTTTAGAAATGACAGCTTAGGTTTCTTCCCAAACCATAACTCATACGGTGTCGTCTCAACGGATTTTGATGGAGCCCTATTTAAAGTGAATGCGACAGTCTCTAAAGCATAGCCCCAAAAAGATAGCGGTAAATCGGTAAGAGACATCATAGATCGCACCATATCTAATAGAGTGCGATTACGACGTTCGGACACACCATTACGCTGAGGTGTTCCAGGCGGCGTGAGTTGTGAAACTATTCCACATTTTCTTAAGTGTGTGCCAAATTCGTGACTCAAGTATTCTCCTCCACGATCTGATCGCAGGAACTTGATTTTCCTGTCACGTTGATTCTCAACCTCACTCTGAAATTCCTTGAACCTTTCAAAGGTCTCAGACTTGTGTTTCATTAAGTAGACATACCCATATCTACTCAAGTCATCAGTGAGGGTGAGAACATAACGATAACCACCGCGAGCCTCAACACTCATTGGACCACACACATCAGTATGTATGATTTCCAATAAGTTGGTTGCTCGCTCCATTGTTCCTGAGAACGGAGTCTTGGTCATTTTACCCATGAGGCATGGTTCGCATGTGTCAAATGATTCGTAATCAAGAGACTCTAAAAGTCCATCTGCATGGAGCTTCTTCATGCGTTTGACACCTATGTGACCAAGGCGACAGTGCCACAAGTATGTGGGACTATCATTATCAACCTTACATCTTTTGGTACTCACACTATGAATATGTGTAGCATTACGCTCGAGATTCATTAAGAATAAACCATTCACCATCGGAGCATGACCATAAAACATATATCTCATATAAATAGAACAACCATTATTCTCGGATTTAAATGAGTAGCCATCTCGTATTAAACGAGATCCTGATACAATGTTCATGCTCAAACTTGGCACTAAATAACAATTATTGAGGTTCAAAACTAATCCCATAGGTAAATGTAGAGGTAGCGTGCCGACGGCGATCACATCGACCTTGGAACCATTCCCGACGCGCATCGTCACCTCGTCCTTCGCCAGTCTCCGCTTATTCCGCAGCTCCTGCTTTGAGTTACAAATGTGAGCAACTGCACCGGTATCAAATACCTAGGAGCTACTACGAGTACTGGTAAGGTACACATCAATTACATGTATATCACATATACCTTTCGTTTTGCCGGCCTTCTTGTCCGCTAAGTATTTGGGGCAGTTCCGCTTCCAGTGACCACTTTCCTTGCAATAAAAGCACTCAGTCTCGGGCTTGGGTCCATTCTTTGGCTTCTTCCCGGCAGCTTGCTTGCCGGGCGCGGCAACTCCCTTGCCGTCCTTCTTAAAGTTTTTCTTACCCTTGCCTTTCTTGAACTTAGTGGTTTTATTCACCATCAACACTTGATGTTCCTTTTTGACTTCTACCTCTGCTGATTTCAGCATTGCAAATACTTCAGGAATGGTCTTTTCCATCCCCTGCATATTGAAGTTCATCACAAAGCTCTTGTAGCTCGGTGGAAGCGACTGAAGGATTCTGTCAATGACCGCGTCATCCGGGAGATTAACTCCCAGCTGAGTCAAGCGGTTATGTAACCCTGATATAGTGAGTATGTGCTCACTGACAGAACTATTTTCCTCCATCTTACAGCTGAAGAACTTGTCGGAGACTTCATATCTCTCGACCCGGGCATGAGCTTGAAAAACCATTTTCATCTCTTCGAACATCTCATATGCTCCGTGTCTCTCAAAACGCTTTTGGAGCCCCGGTTCTAAGCTGTAAAGCATGCCGCACTGAACGAGGGAGTAATCATCGGTACGTGTCTGCCAAGCGTTCATAGCGTCTTGTTCTGTAGGGAGAACAGGTGCTTCACCTAGCGGTGCTTGTAGGACATAATATTTCTTGGCAGCTATGAGGATGATCCTCAGGTTCCGGACCCAATCTGTATAGTTGCTGCCATCATCTTTCAGCTCGGTTTTCTCTAGGAACGCGTTGAATTTGAGGACAACGTTGGCCATTTGATCTACAATACATGTTGTAAAGATTTTAGACTAAGTTCATGATAATTAAGTTCATCTAAATCAAATTATTCAATGAACTCCCACTCAGATAGACATCCCTCCAGTCATCTAAGTATAACATGATCCGAGTTAACTAGGCCGTGTCCGATCATCATGTGAGACGGACTAGCCAACATCGGTGAACATCTTCATGTTGATCGTATCTTCTATACGACTCATGCTCGACCTTTCGGTCTTCTGTGTTCCGAGGCCATGTCTGTACATGCTAGGCTCGTCAAGTCAACCTAAGTGTTTGCATGTGTAAATCTGTCTTACACCCGTTGTATGTGAACGTTGGAATCTATCACACCCGATCATCACGAGGTGCTTCGAAACAACGAACTGTCGCAATGGTGCACAGTTAGGGGGAACACTTTCTTGAAATTATTATGAGGGATCATCTTATTTACTACCGTCGTTCTAAGTAAACAAGATGCAAAAACATGATAAACATCACATGCAATCAAATAATAATAGTGACATGATATGGCCAATATCACATAGCTCCTTTGATCTCCATCTTGGGGCTCCATGATCATCTTGTCACCGGCATGACACCATGATCTCCATCATCATGATCTCCATCATCGTGTCTCCATGAAGTTGCTCGCCAACTATTACTTCTGCTACTATGGCTAACACGTTTAGCAATAAAGTAAAGTAATTTACATGGCGTTTCTCAATGACACGCAGGTCATACAAAAAAATAAAGACAACTCCTATGGCTCCTGCCGGTTGTCATACTCATCGACATGCAAGTCATGATTCCTATTACAATAGCATGAACATCTCATACATCACATATATATCATTCATCATTCATCACAACTTTGGCCATATCACATCACAAAACACTTGCTGCAAAAACAAGTTAGACGTCCTCTAATTGTTGTTGCAAGTTTTACGTGGCTGCAATAGGGTTCTAGCAAGAACGTTTTCTTACCTACGTGAAAGCCACAACGTGATTTGTCAACTTCTATTTACCCTTCATAAGGACCCTTTTCATCGAATCCGCTCCAACTAAAGTGGGAGAGACAGACACCCGCCAGCCACCTTATGCAACTAGTGCATGTCAGTCGGTGGAACCGGTCTCACGTAAGCGTACGTGTAAGGTTGGTCCGGGCCGCTTCATCCCACAATACCGTTGAAGCAAAATAAGACTAGTAGCGGCAAGAAAGTTGACAACATCTACGCCCACAACAAATTGTGTTCTACTCGTGCAAAAAGAACTACGCATAGACCTAGCTCATGATGCCACTGTTGGGGAACGTTGCAGAAAACAAAAAAATTCCTATGGTTTCACCAAGATCCATCTATGAGTTCATCTAGCAACGAGTGATTGGATTGCATCTACATACCTTTGTAGATCACGCGCGGAAGCGTCCAAAGAACGGGGATGAGGAAGTCGTACTCGACGTGATCCAAATCACCAGAGATCCTAGCGCCGAACGGACGGCACCTCCGTGTTCAACACACGTACGGTCAGCGTGACGTCTCCTCCTTCTTGATCCAGCAAGGGGGGAGGAGAGGTTGATGAAGATCCAGCAGCACGATGGCGTGGTGGTGGATGCAGGGGTCACCGCAGCAGGGCTTCGCCGTTCTACTACGAGAGGGAGAGGTGTTGCAGGGGAGAGGGAGGCGCCAAGACTCAAGGGTGCGGCTGCCCCCTCCCCCCCTTTATATAGGCCCCCTAGGGGGTGCGCCGGCCCTAGGAGATGGGATCTCCTAGGGGGGGCGGCGGCCAAGGGGTGGAGTGCCCCCCAAGCCAGGAGGGACGCCCCCCACCCTAGGGTTCCCAACCCTAGGCGCATGGGGTGGGCCAAGGGGGGCGCACCAGCCCACTATGGGCTGGTTCCCCTCCCCACTTTGGCCCATGGGGCCCTCCGGGATGGGTGGCCCCACCCGGTGGACCCTTGGGACCCTTCCGGTGGTCCCGGTACAATACCGGTGACCCCCGAAACTCTCCCGATGGCTGAAACTGCACTTCCTATATATAATTCTTCACCTCCGGACCATTCTGGAACTCCTCGTGACGTCCGGTATCTCATCCGGGACTCCAAACAACTTTCGAGTTACTGCATATTATATCTCTACAACCCTAGCGTCACCGAACCTTAAGTGTGTAGACCCTACGGGTTCGGGAGACATGTAGACATGACCGAGATGGCTCTCCGGTCAATAACCAACAGCGGGATCTGGATACCCATGTTGGCTCCCACATGCTCCTTGATGATCTCATCGGATGAACCACGATGTCGAGGATTCAAGCATCCCCGTATACAATTCCCTTTGTCAATCGGTATGTTACTTGCCCGAGATTCGATCGTCGGTATCCCAATACCTTGTTCAATCTCGTTACCGGCAAGTCACTTTACTCGTACCGTAATGCATGATCCCATGACCAGACACTTGGTCACTTTGAGCTCATTATGATGATGCATTACCGAGTGGGCCCAGAGATACCTCTCCGTCATACGGAGTGACAAATCCCAGTCTTGATCCGTGTCAACCCAACAGACACTTTCGGAGATACCCGTAATATACCTTTATAGTCACCCAGTTATGTTGTGATGTTTGGTACACCCAAAGCACTCCTACGGCATCCGGGAGTTACACGATCTCATGGTCTAAGGAAAAGATACTTGACATTGGAAAAACTCTAGCAAACGAACTATATGATCTTGTGCTAGGTTTAGGATTGGGTCTTGTCCATCACATCATTCTCCTAATGATGTGATCTCGTTATCAATGACATCCAATGTCCATAGTCAGGAAACCATGACTATCTATTGATCAACGAGCTAGTCAACTAGAGGCTTACTAGGGACATGTTGGTGTCTATGTATTCACACATGTATTACGATTTCCGGATAACAAAATTATAGCATGAATAAAAGACAATTATCATGAACAAGGAAATATAATAATAATCCTTTTATTATTGCCTCTAGGGCATATTTCCAACACGAGGAACCTGTTGAGTACGCTAACGAGGATCAATCTTTCGTCAACTCTGAGAACTTTGCAGGCAAGATGACCATACCCTCGAAATCACTACTATCTTTGCTTGCTAGTTGTTCGCTCTGTTGCTATGCCGCGATACCTACCAATTGCTATATCATGCCTCCCTTTTTTCCATGTCAAGCCTCTAACCCTCCTTTCCTAGCAAACCGTTGTTTGGCTATGTTACCGCTTTTCTCATCCCCTCTTATAGTGTTGCTAGTTGCAGGTGAAGATGAAGTTGGTTCCATGTTTATCGTGGAATTGTCACGGCAGATGTCCTTAGTGTGAGGACTTAGTCGCGAGGCCAACGCATCTTTGTGGTAGCTTGAGAGGGGTTGGGCGGAATCGAGAGACACAACATAAGACAAGGATTTAGACAGCTTCGGGCCCTGGGAAACATCATCCGGTAACAACCCTACATGTTGTTTGTGGCTAGGTCTCATTATCATCATGAGCGAGTTGCCGTAACTCCGGCTCTCCCAGTTGTGTCTAGACTTAATGATCTTTCCACTTGTCCCCCTTGGGGTGCCCCGCCCCTCCTTATATATGTTGAAGGGGTGGGTTACATGTAGAGTCCAACTCGGACTTTAAGACTTAACTATTCTGTTTTCTCTCCATGGGCTTCTCTCCATGGGCTTTCTTTAACGTTTCGGGCTTTTTAACTGTTAACCTACAATCTGGCTTACCATCTGGTTTAACTGTCCGGCTTAACTGTTTGGCTTAACTATCCGGCTTAACTGTCTGGCTTAACTATCTGACTTAACTGTCTGGCTCATATGATTGTGTCTGTCGGGTTACATGTCTGTGTCTGGTGGGTTACATGACTGTGTCTGCCGGGTTACATGACTGTGTCTGCCGGGTCACCAATGAAAACATCAACTCCTAGCCGGGTCATATCTTCAGCCAGGTCATACCGTGGGGTATATCGCCGACATTAGCCCCCAGTTTAATTTGGATTCATCCATGTTAAACTAATCCTGTAAAGCAAACACAAGAACAATTTTGACAAACTATGCTCCGGGTTAAATATCTTTGTAAACCAGCACCTGAACATCTTTAGGTCCTTGTCATTTCCTTCTTCCAGAAAATCCGGGTCAATAGCCAACTTCATAATCAATTTGCTGACGTTGGTTTCTCACAAAGAAAAACTGTGAAGAATAACTCATTTGACTCAGCTCCCAATGCTTAAAAATATTGGTCTTTGAAATACTCATGTGACCTTCAACCGGCTTAAAGATGAAAGACTTGCCGGGTTATAAATAGATAATTCCAAGTTATAATTGTTGCCAACGCCGGGTTAAAAAACTAAGAATTTTGAAGATTTCTCTCCCTCATATCCATATTACCTGTAGCCCCCAAGTCTTAAGAGGAGAAACATAGTGATAGCTTAAGACTTGTTTCAATATAAATGTTGCAACCTTGAAGAAATCCAGATTGTCCATCTCAGTCATTAATCAAAACCGAATATTCCACATATGTAGCCCCCAAGTGTCGGGTTGTCATGCTTGCAGCAACCTGGGACTTGTAATTGCCTTATGCTCATAAAAACTTCAACCAGTGTAGCCCCCAAGGGCCAGGTCGTTATGCAATAATGAGTAGGGACTTTATAAATATGATCATGTAGATTTGAATAGCAATATGTAGCCCCCAAGGGCCGTCTCAGTAAGATAATATTGAGCTGGGACTTTATATATACTTCTTTGAAAAGAACATCATATGATGTAACCCCCATCATGGGGCTTGAACCCATGTCCACAAGGTTAAGAGCTCTATGCTTTACCAACTGAGTAGTGGGCCCTTCAATATAATGAAATAAAACTTATGTACCTTGAATTGTTGACAGGAGCAATTGGTAGCCCCCAAGGGCCGACTCATTATGATGTGATGAGTCGGGTCTTCAATAAGGCTAGTAAAAATGTCTTTGCATTAGCCCCCAAGTGCCATGGTGCATGCTGGCAGTGACATGGGACTTGCATATTTGATGTGATCTCAACTTGAATAATATAGCCCTCAAGTGCCGGGTCGTAAGCCTGCAGCGACTCGGGACTATTCCTTCCATTGTAGAATAAATTATATCCATTGCGCTGAAGTGACTTTGAAAACCTCAATCATAATATTGGTTATTGATAACCATAATAAAAATCCAGCCATGTTGGCTATTAAAGATTTGAATAATATAACCCGGTTTGAAAAACCGGTTCCTATGATATTGAATCGTACTGCCGGTTTAGGATACCTGTGCAGTAAGGGTGATAACCCAATCTTTAGAATCCAAAAACATCCAAATGTTTATGACTGTCATATATGGCGACTTATCATCCAAAGTCAAGCCGGGTTAATAGAAACCACATATATATGCTTCAGATATGAGCAAAAAGTCTCAAAACCCAAAAGATTGTGTTCAAAAAACTTAATCCAGACAAAAAGAAAATCAAGGCTTCTGATTCAAATACGATCAGTAAACCGTTCCAAAGGGGTTAAGCTAGGATTCGAATACGATCATGTAGCCCCCGGTGGCTTTTGGCGTTGCACCGATCAAAAGGGTACCGACAGCTATGTTCTCTTTGGTTCGAATACGACCTATGTTTGAATAGGAAGCCCCCAAATGACCTTGAGAGGTTTTTAACGACCCTAATTCGAATACGATCCAAGTCGGACCCAAAAGGGGTTAAGCTATGATTTAGATACGATCAAGAAGCCCCCTAGTGAGTTTGGCTTTCAGCCGATCAAGAGGGTTATGACAACTATGTTCTCTTTGGTTCGAATACGACCTATGTTTGAACAGGAAGCCCCCAAGTGACCATATAAATTTTGGCATCGCGCCGATCAAGAGGGTGCCGACAGCTATGCTCGATGAGCAGGAAGCCCCCAAGTGACCATAATAAAGTAAGCCGTAAGGCAGGATACTCATGTTTGAACTGCGCATTATGGCAGCAAATTCTCTTTGGAAACCTTTAATCTTCTGAGAACTCGGATCTTACGAGAGATTAATTCTTTTTTTTGAACCGGAACTTTTAAACCAGATTTGAAAGCTTCAAAACTTTGTGGGAAACAGATTATCCTTGAGCCAGATGTTTGAACCGGATTTGAGAGCTTCAAAGCTTTGCGGGAGAGAGATGTCTCTTGATACGGATTTTAAACCGGAATCTTTATTTTGAACCGACAATTTTCGGACAGCCTTTAAACTGGCAGTATTTACTGAGCCATGGCATCATAGCCCCCGAGTCTCAAGGCGACCTGAGGAGTTGGCTTGAGATTCTTCATGATTAACCGTGATATAGACCGGTTTGAATCCTGCATGGGACAACTTGCAAACCGGAGTAATTGCTCCTTTAAAGAAAGCAATATAAAAATATGCTGGATGGATTTCACCTGATACGCCATGATAGTAGTTATCCACTGCGGAGTTGATGATTACCATGGTGAAGCTGAAATCAATCATGGCCGAGTCGGCCACGGGAGCAGGTAGATGAGCCGGCCGCGGCGTTGTGAGCCGGTGCAGACGGGTGAGTCAATCATGGGTGCGGTCTCGGCAGGTTGATGTAGACCGAACTGCACGGGCGGCGGCTTGCTCACACCCGTTCAACAGAAACACGGGCGCAGATGCTAGTGCGTGATGAGGCTAAAACACACTTCATAGACACAACATGGCACCACCTTTATAATGAATCATTGTCTTGAGTTGTTCAGATGACCAATTATCCATAAATGGCATCCGTAGATAATTTTTCAATACAGTTGATCCCTGTATGCTCGCAAAGAATATTTGCATTAATCCCCACGGGGACTCTGCCAGATACTGATGCAACTCTTACCCTTCATATCTTGCTGAGTTTCTCCAAATACTTTAGCCAGATGACCTCATCCATCAATATAGTGGTCTTTTATCTCTGAATGTCAGTTATCCATAAGACGTCGTGGCGATACGGCATGACACCAATGCATGCGTTCGTTGTGTTCGATTGAATAAGGTGATGTAGATATAACTGATGTTGGTTTTTAAACTAGATCCACTCATAAGAGAGCAGCAGCCCATGTACGTAAAACGCTAGTGAGCGAACAGATAGGCAGGTTGATTGATCAACAATAGCCACCATTCATAGCTGTACACGCAACTCATTAGTACAATAGCTTGTCCTTCCTTCCCTAGTAAAATGTTATATGAGGGGCGCTCAAAACCAGTTCACGGACAAGTTTCAGAGGAGTGGCAGGGGCAGGAGTGCCGCAGCTCAAGAAACCAACGGGCAGCCAGCGCGGCGGCTTAGAACGGCAGTAGTGACCCAGTACCATCTGGAGCAGGGCGAGACGGCTAGCGGGTCAACCAGTACGGGCTAGCCGGGGCGGGACGAGCCGACCAGCGGCCCAGCCATCACGGGCGTGAGCTGTTCAGAGGGGCGGCTCAAAGGCCCACGAGGCGAAGCCATGGAAGCGGAGACGGCCGGTGACGGTGTCCTGGACTAGGGGGTCCTCACCACGTCATCTCCCGATCTGTTAGATTGGACCGAGGACCCCCCATGGCCGTATACGCATGGGCCAGTTCGGACAGCTGCCGCATACATGGAAGATTCCACAAGACTTGGCGATCAAGACAAGGACTTCTCCCCACCGGCGTATTCGGCTAGGACTCTTGTTATCCTAGGCCTCTGGTGCATTATATAAACCGAGGCCAGGCTAGTCGACAGAGATACAGACAATCATACCATAGGCTAGCTTCTAGGGTTTTAGCCTCTGTGATCTCGTGGTAGATCTACTCTTATAATACTCATATCATCAATATCAATCAAGCAGGACACAGGGTATTACCTCCATCAAGAGGGCCCGAACATGGGTAAACATCGTGTCCCCCGCCTCCTGTTACCATTTGTCCTAGATGCAGAGTTCGGGACCCCCTACCCGAGATCCGCCGGTTTTGACACCGACATTGGTGCTTTCATTGAGAGTTCCACTGTGTGATCGGCAAAAGGATCAATGGCTCGCCCGCAGGTCAACTACGACGCCGGCATCTTCGTCACCGGCTCGACTGGTCACCTTGGCTCGACCGAGGACCGTGCTCCATCTTCGATCGTCATGTTCGGACAGGGGCCTTCTTCAACATCAACTCCAATCTCTACCATGATCATAGAGGAATCATCCATGGAGCTCGAGGGCTCAACGTCAACATTGCCTTCGGGCGGCCGTGCTATTTTTATGGACAGCGAACTTGTATTCGCCGTCACTGCCTCCTCGAGCGTCGGTTTGACGATTGCTTTGGTGGAATAGTGCGGAATTACGTCTGCAACAGCCATGCAAAATTTCTTCAAGTTCCGATGGAGGAATCTCCGACAATCTACGATATACCGGAGCCCTGTCAAATCTGAATGGGAATCTGGACGAGTTAAGGGTGTGGTCTCTAGAGCCCAGCTCGGAGGTTCTTGGGAAGATCCAACCGTTCAACTACTGTGTAATTCCCATATCTACCACCCCTCCAAATTTCAGCTCGATCCGACGGTTCAAACTCCGGGAACCTTCCGATGAGTGGACCAATTTTCGGATCCGTTTTCTGCGCGAATACGGATCCGACCTGAATTCATGGTTCTTTATGAACATGATATTGGACAACCTTTTTAGAGGAATTCTCTTATAGGGTATTGTGCGTTGTATTTAAACACGTGCCCGTAAATTTTTAAGCCTCCCCTGAGGTCATCTTCATCATGATGCTGGTGTCAAACTAGTCCGGCAATATTGCTCCAAGGCTGCCGACCTGCGCTAGACCCGTCGTCACTTTGTTGAGCCGAGCTCAACTTCTTTGGATCATCATCTCGGCAAGCCGAACAAGAGTCCGGCATCACAAAGGATAAATCATCACCAACATCTCCGCCCCACGGATTACACGGAGCGGGCATACCGGCATCGCCGCACGGTCACTTCATCAAGCCTGCATTGACCACTTCACGACCTGCATCGGCAGGGCCGCACTGTTACTTCTTCAAGCTGGTGTCCATCACGCCGACCTACTTCGACTATGATAACCCACAAGTATAGGGGTCAATTGTAGCCTCTTTCTATAAGTAAGAGTGTCAAACCCAACGAGGAGCTAAAGGTAGAACAAATATTCCCTCAAGTTCTATCGACCACCGATACAACTCTATGCACGCTTGACGTTCGCTTTACCTAGAACAAGTATGAAACTAGAAGTACTTTGTAGGTGTTGTTGGATAGGTTTGCAAGATAATAAAGAGTATGTAAATAAAAAGTAGGGGCTGTTTAGATAAAGAAACAATAAAGTAAATATAGCGAGTGTGGAAAAGTGGTGGTAGGAGTTGCGGAATTGCCCCTAAGCAATTGACTACTTTACGAGACCGGTAGCAAGTATTATGTGGGAGAGGCCACTGCTAGCATGTCATCCCTGACTTGGAATTCTATGCACTTATGATTGGAACTATTAGCAAGCATCCGCAACTACTAATGTTCATTAAGGTAAAACCCAACCATAGCATTAAGGTATATTGGTCCCCCTTCAATCCCGTATGCATCAATTTCTATGCTAGGTTGAAGCTTCTCTCACTCTTGCCCTCCAATACATAGTCCTATCAACATACAACTAACCCTAGGGTGTGATCCACGTGCGCAATCATATGATGGGCACCAAAGGACAGCAACATAACCACAAGCAAATTAAATCAATCATAGCAATTCATCAACCACCGATAGGGCAACGAAAATCTACTCAGACATCATAGGATGGCAACACATCATTGGATAATAATATGAAGCATAAAGCACCATGTTCAAGTAGAGGGTACAATGGGTTGCGGGAGAGTGGACCGCTGTAGATAGAGGGGGGAAGGTGATGGAGATGTTGGTGAAGATGGCGGAGGTGTTGGTGTAGATCGCGGTGATGATGATGATGATGGCCACGGCAGCATTCCGGCGCCACCGGAAGAGAAGGGGAGAGGGGGCCCCTTCGTCTTCTTCTTCCTTGACCTCCTCCCTAGATGGGAGAAGGTTTCCCCTATGGTCCTTGGCCTCCATGGCATGGGAAGGGCGAGAGCCCCTCCGAGATTGGATCTGTCTCTCTCTGTTTCTGCGTTCTCAGATTCTTCCCTTTCACCGTTTCTTATATTCCCGCAGATCCGTAACTCCGATTGGGCTGAAACTTTAACACGATCTCTATCCGGATATTAGCTTTCTTGCGGCGAAAGAAGGGCACCAACCGCCTTACGGGGTGGCCACGAGGGTCAGGGGCGCACCTGCCTCCCTGGGGCGCACCCCCTACCTCGTGGGCCCCTCGAGCATCGTCTCGCGTGGATTTTTCTTCCCAAAAATCATATATATTCCAAAAAAATCTCTATCAATTTTTATTCCGTTTGGACTCCGTTTGATATGGATATTCTACGAAACAAAAAACATGCAACAATCAGGAACTGGCACTGGGCACTGGATCAATATGTTAGTCCCAAAAATAGTATAAAAAGTTGCCAAAAGTATATAAAAGTTGAATAATATTGGCATGGAACAATCAAAAATTATAGATACGATGGAGACGTATCAGCATCCCTAAGCTTAATTCTTGCTCGTCCTCGAGTAGGTAAATGATAAAAAAGATAATTTTTGATGTGGAATGCTACCTAGCATAATCTTGATCATATGCCTAATCATGGCATGAATATTAAGACACGAGTGATTCAAAGCAATAGTCTATCATTTGACATAAAAACAATAATACTTCAAGCCTACTAATAAAGCAATCATGTCTTTTCAAAATAACATGGCCAAAGAAAGTTATGCCTACAAAATCATATAGTCTGGCTATGCTCCATCTTCACCACACAAAATATTCACATCATGCACAACCCCGATGACGCCAAGCAATTGTTTCATACTTTTGATGTTCTCAAACCTTTTCAACTTTCACGCAATACATGAGCGTGAGCCATGGACATAGCACTATAGGTGGAATAGAATGGTGGTTGTGGAGAAGACAAAAAGGAGAAGATAGTCTCACATCAACTAGGCGTATCAACAGGCTATGGAGATGCCCATCAATAGATATCAATGTGAGTGAGTAGGGATTGCCAAGCAACGGATGCACTAGAGCTATAAGTGTATGCAAGCTCAAACTAAAACTAAGTGGGTGTGCATCCAACTTGCTTGCTCATGAAGACCTCGGGCATTTGAGGAAGCCCATCATCGGAATATACAAGCCAAGTTCTATGATGAAAATTCCCACTAGTATATGAAAGTGATAACTCAAGAAACTCTCTATATGAAGAACATGGTGCTACTTTGAAGCACAAGTGTGGTAAAAGGATAGTAGCACTGCCCCTTCTCTCTTTTTCTCTCATTTTTTTTATTTTTTTGGTGGGCTTCTTTGGCCTCTATTTTTTGGTAAAGTCCGGAGTCTCATCCCGACTTATGGGGGAATCATAGTCTCCATCATCCTTTCCTCACCGGGGCAATGCTCTAATAATGATGATCATCACACTTTTATTTACTTACAACTCGATATTACAACTCGATACTAGAACAAAGATATGACTCTATATGAATGCCTCCGGCGGTGTACCGGGATGTGCAATGATCTAGCGTAGCAATGCCATCAAAAAATGGACAAGCCATGAAAACATCATGCTAGCTATCTTACGATCATGTAAAGCAATATGACAATGATGCTCAAGTCATGTATATGATGATGATGGAAGTTGCGTGGCAATATATCTCGGAATGGCTATGGAAATGCCATAATAGGTAGGTATGGTGGCTGTTTTGAGGAAGGTATATGGTGGGTTTATGATACCGGCGAAAGTTGCACGGTACTAGAGAGGCTAGCAATGGTGGAAGGGTGAGAGTGCGTATAATCCATGTACTCAACATTTGTCATAAAGAACTCACATACTTATTGCAAAAATCTATTAGTCATCGAAACAAAGTACTACGCGCATGCTCCTAGGGGGATAGATTGGTAGGAAAAGACCATCGCTCGTCCCCGACCGCCACTCATAAGGAAGACAATCAATAAATACCTCATGCTCCGACTTCGTTACATAACGGTTCACCATACGTGCATGCTACGGGAATCACAAAGCTCAACACAAGTATTGCTACAATTCACAATCACCCACTAGCATGACTCTAATATCACCATATTTATATCGCAAAACTATTGCAAGGAATCAAACATATCATATTCAGTGATCTACAAGTTTTATGTAGGATTTTATGACTAACCATGTGAATGACCAGTTCCTGTCATCTCTCTAAATAGATATAAGTGAAGCAAGAGAGTTTAATTCTTTCTACAAAATATGTGCCCGTGCTCTAACAAATATAAGTGAAGCAAAAGAGCATTCTACAAATGGCAGTTGTCTAAGTGAAGAGAAACAGGCAATCCAAACTTCAAATGATATAAGTGAAGCACATGAAGCATTCTATAAAGCCATACTCAAAAGATATAAGTGAAGTGCAAAGAGAACTCTATAAATCAACCAAGGACCATCTCATACCAGCATGGTGCATAAAAGAAAAATGAAAACTAAATGCAAAAGACGCTCCAAGATTGCACATATCGCATGAACGAAACGAATCCGAAAACATACCGATACTTGTTGAAGAAAGAGGGGATGCCTTCCCAGCATCCCCAAGCTTAGACGCTTGAGTATCCTTGAATATTTACTTGGGGTGCCTCGGGCATCCCCAAGCTTGAGCTCTTGCCTCTCTTCCTTCTTCTCACATCGAGACCTTCTCGATCATCGAACACTTCATCCACACAAAACTTCAACAGAAAACTCGGTAAGATCCATTAGTATAATCAAGCAAATCCTACTCTAAGTATTGTTGCAAACCAATTCATATTTTGTTTTTGCATTGTGTCTACTGTAATATAACTTTTTCATGGCTTAATCCACTTATATAAATTGATAGTTTTATCAAAACAAGCAAACTATGCATCAAAAACAGAATCTGTCTAAAACAGAACAGTCTATAGCAATCTGAACATTCACCATACTTCTGATACTTGAAAAATTCTACCAAAATTAGGAAAAAAATTTATAGAAAGACAGTACAAAAATAATCAGAACCATTTGACGTCCCAGATAAAAATGTAAAATCGCACACTACAGCCAAAGTTTCTGTCCTGCACCGTACAAACCATCAAGCAAATGTAAACATCCTAAAGGCAAACCTTGGCACATTATTTTTATAATACAATGGAATTGTACAAGGGGATATTTTTTTTGAAAGGTTTCTGTAATTAAGATTCACAAAGTTCCCATGGGCATGAACAAAGTTCAAGGACGTCCCCCACTTTCACAACGCTCGTCTCTCTCACTTTCACTTTTCTTTTAGAAAAAGTTTTGGGTTCCCCTCTTTATTTTTGTTGTTTTTAAACTATAAGAAAGCACTCAACAGAAATAAATGACTCTCTAAAACTTCCGGGTTGTCTCCCTAGCAGCGCTTTCTTTAAAGCCATTAAGCTAGGCATATAGTGCTTAAGTAATGAATCCACCCGAATCCCAAGGTATATCAAAGCCAATTTTAATTAACAATGATTTGTAATTTAGCAGTGAGCACAAGGAAACATATATCATGTAATGACGAAGTCTAACTCTCTTCCTATGCATCGGCATGTCATAAAAGAACAATTCATGCACACATAGTAAAGGCCAATGCATAGTATAAACAGTTTCTTGCAATTTTATCGTGTTGGAAACATAGAGAGGTGGAGATACAGTTCCTCTCTCATAATAATTGCAAGTAGGAGCAACAAGCACATGCCTATTATATCTATCAGAAACATCATGTGCAACGGTAAAAGGCAACCCATCAATGTAATCCTTAATAAGTGCAAACTTCTCCGATATAGTGTAATCGGGAGAATTCAAAAATATAATAGGACTATCATGCGTGGGTGCAATAGCAACAATTTCATGTTTGATATAAGGAACTATAGCAAGTTAATCTCCATAAGCATAATTCATATTGGCATCTTGGCCACAAGCATAGCAAGCATCATCAAAAAGGGATATTTCAAAAGAATCATAGGGATCATAACAGTCATCATAGCAATCATCCTTCGGCAAGCACGAAGGGGAATTAAACAATGTATGAGTTGAAGAGTTACTCTCATTAGAAGGTGGGCATGGGTGATCAATCTGCTCTTCCTCCTTTTGTTCTTTACTCTCCTCATCATCTTTTTCATCCAATGAGCTCACAGTTTCATCAATTTCTTCTTCCATAGACTCCTACAAAATATTAGTCTCTTCTTGGACAGCGGAGTATTCCTCAATATATTGTTTAACATAGGTATTAGAAGCATAATTATCATAGCAATATTTAAGTATAGCAAAATTTTCAGATTTATGAAAAGTAGCATCATACTTTTCAATCAAAGAAGCAATTTCATAAGCACCCTCAAAAGCAACAAATTCTTCAATTTGTTGAACATCATAGTAACTATAAACACCTTTAGCATAAGAAGATAAGATTCTATTATCAATAAACTCACATTGGTAGGGAAGGTGTTTCTTAGGGTTTTCAGAACAACAAGTAAAATCATATAATTCACATAAATTCCAAGAATAGCATTGCAAACGTTGAATTTGACTCCATAATAATTTCCCTTTTTCAGATATACGGTGTCGCACATAACAAGCATGCTCATCTAAGGATTTGCCCTCAACTAAGCTAGTTGGGGTTTCAGCACGAGCACATAGGGATCAAAGATGATCCAAGTAATAAGCTTCAGCAGTGTGATAGATTTTGATTGGTTCTTCAACCACTGGTTCAGTAGGTACAACTAATTTTTTTTGGTATTTTGCCTTTCCTACCCATAACTAAAGATATAAAACAACTAAGAACAGCAAATAAAAATTACTTAGTGATAAAGCAAACAAGCACGCACGAGAATATTCACCCCACGCTATTGCTCCCCGGCAACGGCACCAGAAAAAGGTCTTGATAACCCACAAGTATAGGGGATCAATTGTAGCCTCTTTCGATAATTAAGAGTGTCGAACCCAAAGAGGAGCTAAAGGTAGAACAAATATTCCCTCAAGTTCTATCGACCACCGATACAACTCTATGCACGCTTGACGTTCGCTGTACCTAGAACAAGTATGAAACTAGAAGTACTTTGTAGGTGTTGTTGGATAGGTTTGCAAGATAATAAAGAGTACATAAATAAAAAGTAGGGGCTGTTTAGATAAAGAAACAATAAAGTAAATATAGCGAGTGTGGAAAAGTGGTGGTAGGAGTTGCGTAATTGCCCCTAAGCAATTGACTACTTTACGAGACCGATAGCAAGTATTATGTGGGAGAGGCCACTGCTAGCATGTCATCCCTGACTTGGAATTCTATGCACTTATGATTGGAACTATTAGCAAGCATCCGCAACTACTAATGTTCATTAAGGTAAAACCCAACCATAGCATTAAGGTATATTGGTCCCCCTTCAATCCCGTATGCATCAATTTCTATGCTAGGTTGAAGCTTCTATCACTCTTGCCCTCCAATACATAGTCCTATCAACATAAAACTAACCCTAGGGTGTGTTCCATGCGCGCAATCATATGATGGGCACCAAAGGACAGCAACATAACCACAAGCAAATTAAATCAATCATAGCAATTCATCAACCACCGATAGGACAATGAAAATCTACTCAGACATCATAGGATGGCAACACATCATTGGATAATAATATGAAGCATAAAGCACCATGTTCAAGTAGAGGGTACAGCGGGTTGCGGGAGAGTGGACCGCTGTAGATAGAGGGGGGAAGGTGATGGAGATGTTGGTGAAGATGGCGGAGGTGTTGGTGTAGATCGCGGTGATGATGATGATGGCCACGGCAGCGTTCCAGCGCCACCGGAAGAGAAGGGGAGAGGGGGCCCTTCGTCTTCTTCTTCCTTGACCTCCTCCCTAGATGGGAGAAGGGTTTCCCCTCTGGTCCTTGGCCACCATGGCATGGCATGGGAGAAGGGTTTCCCCTCCTCCTTAGATGAATCTCAATGCCTAACTGGAATTGCCTAACCTTTCTATTCGTCATTCCGGAGTGCCTCAACAATTCATGCTGGTGTTTCTCATCGTCATTCTCGGATTTTGAAGACCAAAGAAGAGTTTCTCTTAAATCTTGCTCCATTCTTGTTGTCACCCTCTCATAATTGTTTTCGGTTGTGGGAATTCTTTTCACCCATCCGGAGCAATTCAAGAGTCTTTTCAGTTTGTTTCTCCAAAGGCCACCACCTCAGAAGTATTCATTCTCATCTTTCACCTCTTTTTCTCTAAATCTTACTGGTGCATCGTTCAAATATCCTCTAATCAGTTCATGATCTCTTCGTTCTTTTGTATCTAAACTCTCTCATTTATCTTCGTTCATTTGCTAATTCTTACCGGTGATTCATCCCTTTTCATCGTTCATTTTCAATTCTTACGATGGTTCATTCAAGAATTCCCTTCCTTGGTTATCATATCAATTCATTCGTTGTTTTTCAATTCTACCGGTGGATCATTGAAGACCTTCTCAAGCTTAAGTTATACCTCTCTTTAATCCTTTCCACGAGAATAAGTAGTATGCCAAATCCATTGTCATCAATTTAATCGATGAAGGATAAGCATAATGTAATTCTTATTCTTGTTTCATCGAGTAAATTCAATTCCTTATTCCAGAGTCTCATCAAGCTCTCGGTTTTCAATTGTTTCTTTTTTTTCTTTCTTTCTCGGAGTTCCAAGCTCTCTCAATTATATCACCACGGAGATTCATCTAAATCATTACAAGGTTTCACCTTGTGTTTTCAACTTCTCTTTCTTTTTTGTTATCCTTTTGTTACCAGAGTTCTTCATGAAGGTTCTACATGATGGTTCATCAAGGATTTATTTCCTTCTCGAAGTAGTCATTGAGATTCTTTTCTAAGGAGCTCAAGCATTCTTCTTCTGGCAATCCGGAGTGCATTCGTTCTCTCTTATCTTCTCGAGATGGTATTATGTCATTCTTGATAAGTTGAGTTCATGTTTCATGATTCACATGTTGTCAAGAATGAGGTATTTTAAATCCATCAATCTCTTCGTTGGAGTTATCTTGTGTCATGTTTCACCTAAAGCCTTCCCTAAGGATTCTTGCTATCTATGGTGCCTATAAATGACCCAAGTTCTTCATTTATCCTCCCGGTGAATAAGTTTCTTGTCTCCTTGTTCTTACCAATCCAATTCTTTTTCCCGTGAGTAGCAGGTTGTCACCCCATATATTTGAGATATATTCCATAAGACCATATCAAGCTTATTCTTTTCGTTGCTGGTTTTCCAAAAACTCCGTTCTAGCATTTGTTGTAAGCGCGCTCTCTCAAGATCTTGTTTCCCTTCGTTCATTCCATTCCATTCTTTCTTTTGTTCTAGAAGCATTGTGATGTTGCTCTCTTCAACCCATCTTCTTGTTTTGTCAGGATCGTGTTCTTTTCTTGGTTTATCCATTTAACCGGAGTGTTGTGTCCGCTGCTCAAGTTCTTTCATTTTATCAAGTCTTTCATCTCTTTTCAACCGAAGTGCTACCCGAATCGGTTCTTTCTTTTCCTCTGTCTTAACGGAGTGTTTTCAACTTCGTTTATCTCTGTTGTATTCTTTTCTCAAAAGGGTTCCACATTTTCAAGTTTCTTTGGTTTCACTCGTTTGTCAAAGAAGCAACTTAGCTTTACCTCTTCTCTTTCTCTTCCGTTTTTCCCTCCGGTGCCATTCTAGATCTCGGGACGAGATCCTCTCGTAGTGGTGGAGTGTTGTGACGCCCCGAGACCGATGTGCCAGGTGTCTTCTAGTTATTCGCTGACGTTGTCATGTCATTTGCTTGCGTGTTGCATCTTATCATGTCATCATGTGCATTGCATCATCATGTTTTAAAACTTGCATTCGTCCGGGTTCTCCGAGTTCTCTCCGTTGTCCGTTCTGAGCCCAACCACACTTGCACGCGCCCGCGGCATGTCCGAAATAGTATTTTATAAGTGGTCGGAAAATGTTCTCGGAATGGGAAGAGAGTTGACGTGTGGTCTTATTATAGTGTAGATAGACCGCCTGTCAAGTTTCATCACATTCGGAGATCGTTTGATGCCCCAATGGATAACTATAGCGGCAGTATAGCCGGTCTAATGTCGGACGTTTTCGGTCTCTGGAAACCGTGCCAGGCTGCATCTCTCTCCTCTTCTCTCAGACCAACCCGCTCTTCACAATCCGTCAGGCCCTACCTAACCTTTCTCGTCAGCCCGCGGCCCTCCTCGCGCGCGCGTCCGAAAATTGTCCCGGACCCGACCCGAGCAGTCGTCACCGTTGTGTCCGGATCATCCCCAAACGTCTACAAAACATCTCTGTTTTGTTAATTGGACTCCCTAGCTATTTTATCCGCGATTGTTCGATTGCGATCGTAGGGTCGAGATAGCCCCTAACCTAATCCGTGATGTATATTTATAGTCCACCCCTAGTCTAATTTCAGACCAAATCCCTAAATTCTAGGGATCCTCCCAGCCGCCGCCGCCGCACTCATTCCCCAACCTCGAGATCTCCTCCCGATCCACCTGCGCCTCTCCTTCCGCGCCCAGCCACTACTCTTCTTCGATCCAAATCCTCCCCGTGCTTCTCCTCCTCGCCTCGTCGTCCGACGTCGCCGCCAGGGACCGAACCAGCCAGCAAGATGAGCATCTGCCACACACCCCTGCTCCTTTCTTCTACCCTCCTGCTTCGTCTCTCTCCCTTCTCTGCTCTAACCTCATCTCTCTCTTCCTCTCGCAGGAACCGGAAGGAGCAAGCCATGGCCTCCACACCTGGCAGGAGCACACCCAGGAGCACCAACCGGCGCCACCATCGTTGGAGATGGACTCCCGCCGCCCAAATCCGCCCGTTTCCCTGTCGTCCATCGGCCTCCCCTTCCTTCTCAGGAGCTGCATTGCCCCTCTGCCGTAGCTGCCTTGGACGAGCGCCCTCGCATGGGCGTGTTCGTCCCTGCCGCTGCCGTGCCTCTGCTTCGCGCCGTGCCAAGCTGCTGTCGCCTGCCTCGTCGTCAAGTGGCCGCTGCTGCATCCTCTCCATCCCGCTCATCTCGCGCCTCTTCTGCATCAATCCGAGCCGCTCCAACGCCCGCTGCGACGACTGGATCGCTGTCGCTCCAGGCCGCCGCACCTGTAGTCTGCCGCCGTCGCCAAGTCCCTCGCCTCGCCGCCCCTTTGCCCCGCTCACCGGAGTTCGACTCCCAGCCGCCGCACCCCTGGTTCCTCTGCGCCGAACACGAACTGGCCGAGCCCGTTGACCCGCGCGTGTACCGCAGCCACGCCTCGATCCCAAAACGGCCCAGCGCAGCGCCCCTGCCGGCCTACCCCCTCCTCCTCAAACGGGCCGATGCCCATGGGTGAGGCAACCCACTGCACCCCTCCTTTTGTTTTATTTCTACTGCTGGGCCAGCCTGCAGTTTCGGCCTGATAGCTTTTTTTCCGGGACCTGCGATTTTTGCTATTATCTAGTGTAAAACAGATTTGCAGAAAAACCCCTAAGCTCCATGCATACCATAACTCACCAACCGTGAATCTTTTGTAAAAACATTATATATGTGAAATGCTTAGAATTTTATTTAGTTTCATAATATGCCACTTTCATGCATGTTAAAAATGTTTAAAATGTTGGTTGTTTAAGTTTTTGCTTAATTGTCATGTTAAAATGATTTAATTCATAACTAAATAACCATAGCTCCATTTTAAACAAACTTTATATGTAAATGGGGTAGAAAATGCCTAGTTTAACTTGGTGGCATCACTTTGCATGTTTAACAACTATAAAATTGTGTTTAGGACAGAACAGTACCAAACCTAATATGTGCATATGGGGATTTACCGGAATTGTTGTTCGTTGCTTCCGGCCCCATTTAAACTTGACTAGATAGGTATTTTATTTTGCTTCACCCTCTTGCCATTTTAATCAACATTTAATCTTGTTGGGTACCTAAACAAGAGAGAACTAAATAAGTCACGTGGTGTTTCGTCAATATGCAACGGAGTTGCATATTGAGCTCCACTTAATTTGTAGGATTGTTTGTGCACTTTGCCATGCCATGCATATTTAAACCGGACATGCATCATACTTGTTTGTGCATCATGACATGATTATGTGATGGTTGTTTACTATTTTGTTTGCTCCTTTCCGGTGTTGCTTCTTCGGGTTGGTTCCGGTAACGTTGCGTTTGTGAGGATCCGTTGGCTACGTCCGTTTGTCTTCTTCATGGACTCGTTCTTCTTCCTTGCGGGATTTCAGGCAAGATGACCATACCCTCGAAATTACTTCTATCTTTGCTTGCTAGTTGCTCGCTCTTTTGTTATGCCTATGCTACGATACCTACCACTTGCTTATCATGCCTCCCATATTGTTGACCCAACCCTCTAACCCACCTTGTCCTAGTGTAACATCCCAAATTTTCAATTTGGAATGTTATACATTAGATCATCATTGCATATCATATTTTATTTGCGTTTGGTTTTGATCCTAGAATTTCTACGCAACTCAAGGACCCACGGAGAGAGTTGGGGAATTCATTATTTTCATATTTGAGTTTTCTCAAATTTTGAGAATAGGATCATTTGATTTTATTTATTTTATCATCAATTATTTCTATTACAAAAATATGAGAGAGGGAATAAAATGACTTTCCCAAAATAAAGAAATATTGAGGATTTAATAATAAAATCAAATAAGATTTTATTTTGGAGTTTTTCATTATTTTATTTGAATTTAGGAAAAATGTGCGTTTTTCAAAATTGCATTTAGGCCCCAAATAAATGTTCACCTTGTGCGGCTTGATTTTAGAAGCCCGTGAAAATTTATTTCGGAATTTTTGGAGTCCGTTTAGTATTTCTTTTTATTTTTCTTCTGCGCGTAATTATTTAAAAAAAATGAAACGACCTAGGGCCGTGTCCGACTAGGACTCCCGTCCCGTTAGGCTATATAAGCCGGGGTAGAGGCCCAGCCAAACCCTAGCCCCGCCCCAAGTCGCCCCAAGCCGCCCCCAGCGCCGCCGCCACCGCCCCGCCGCGCCGCCGTCGCCGCACGTCGCCCGAGGTCCGCCGCCGCCTCGATTTCCGCGCCGTTTTTTTTATATTTTTTCAAAAAACTGTTCGGTTTTTCCGTCGGTTTTTCATCAGTTTTTTTTAGATTCGGTTTTTTTAAAATAGATCGGTTTTTTCGGTTTATTTAATTAGCGAGCGTTTGTCTGTTCGTTCGTTCTAATGAACGTTCGTCGTTTTTCTTTTTTTCGGATTTAATCCGCGATTTTTCTCATCGCGATTCCTGATCCGATTTTCTTTTTAGTATAACTTTTCGCTCGTTTATCGGAATCGGGCGATTCAAGCGCCTAGAGTTTCGTCTCGAAACCCTCTATCCGTTTAATTAACTGAAACAAGTTTTTGCTACTGTAAAATTTGCCCTAGATCCAGATTAGTAGAACGAAGTTGTTTTCTTTCGCCGTTTGACTTTCGTTGCTTCGTTCAATTTGATTCTTTTTGCAAACCGGAGTTCTTAATTTGAACCTTCTGGTTAGATCTCTTATTTGAGTTTTACCTGTGCATTAGATGAGTACTTATTGTGTGCTTGTTTGTTTGTATGCGATAGAATACCCGGAGTGCGCCGCTTGTTACTTCGAATCGCTAGGCTTCCCGGATCATCAGCAAGGCAAGTAACACTTTGATCATACCTTTTCTACTACCTAGTTTTTATTGCATTAGATTAATCCTCACACATTGCATGATTAGGATCTAATTAAATTGTGGGATGGGAAGTAGTTGAGGTAGTACCTATTACCTGTTTATTTTCAAACCTTTGGGAGTTACTTCTACGTTTGCTTATTGTGCCATGCTATGCTAGTAGACGTGGATTGGGTGAGTGATATCCATGACAGATGTGAGATTGTTAATTAATGGTTTATCTAAGGTGGCAACTTAAACACACATCTAGGTGGATTGAGGCACCTGAGTATTCCAGGACTTGCTTGTTTTCTTTTGGACTGCCACCCAGGCTCAAAGGGATCATGAGACTATTCATACTAGAAACTTCCGTGTGCAGCCACAAGCTATTATGGGCTCTAGCATAGTTGACTAAGTCATGCGAACTCTTATAGTGGTAGACTAGCAGATGTAGGGGATTTAGGTGGTACGGTCTACCCGATCGTAAGGTGCTAGCGCTTCTGAAAGACTATGTCTCGGTCATCCGTCTTCTCAAACACCATGTAGTGCGAGAAACCAAACGGAGGCGATTGAGTCTTGTGAGGAAAAGTGCACAAACCTCTGCAGAGTGTAATAAACTAATCATGGTTAGTTGTGTCCCAGGTTATGGACATCTTGAGTATCTAGTACCTGGATTATCATGTGAATCTCAACATGTTACTCTAAATTAATTTTGTTGGGCTTGTTTAATGATGATGCTTAATTGGGATTGAGAATGCTGTCAACCATTCTCAATGTTTAACAACCACCATGATAGTAATTAAATTTATTCCTTTGTAGTAGGGAAAAATTGGCTTTTCGCAAAACAGTAACCATAGAGCTTTCCACCAGCCAAATATGCATATAGTATAGCTGTTCCATTACTCTCTATGTGTTACCTTGCCAGCATATTCCATATGCTGACCCGTTTCGGGCTACAACGTTAATGTTGCAGACTTTTTAGACGATGATTAAGGAGTTTTTAGGTCGTGGTTCTATACTTAGTGTTGCCGTTGGAGTTGATGGACTCACTTATCTTCCAAGCCTTCCGCTGTTATCGTTATTATATGGCCTTAAGCCATATTTATTGTAATAAGTTCTCTATGGAGACACTCGATGTAATAAGTGTGTGATTGCTACTCTGTTATAAATCCTCCGATTACTGTGTGGTGTCAGCATTACTGATCCAGGGATGACACCGGAGCACAGAGATCAGACTGTTTGAGGTCTGGTCGCTACAGAGATGGTATCAGAGCACACGTTGACTGTAGGACATGACCACTAAGCTAAAGACCTAGATCACTATTCACCCTCTTCTCTTCTGACTCCTCACCTTTTCGACTCTTTTAGGATGGCGGATGCAAGGAACAAGTTCACGCAACCGGATGAAGATACACCCTTTGGACGACACTTGAAGGAAGTCACTAGATACCTGAACATAGGGGTACCAAGCTTCACCGGAACCTACAACGCCACTTTACCTGAAGAAGAGCGCTGGATGATTCAAGTTCAAGTTCCAGGAAGAACATTCATGCCAGTCACTGAGCCCATAGAGTTTTCTTTTGATGCACCAACTTGGAGTCTAGGAAAGAGCATGGCAGCACACATCGCCATGGGACGCATTGGAGAAGTCTACCGCAATGATCTTAAGGATACTATCTACCAGATTAGTGGGCACCGAGATGAGCACTGGGAGATGATCAGCACCAGGAAGGATAGATCAATTGCAGCTTTTATCTAGGAATTAAATCAGCACATTCGACGACAGGAAAACCAGATGTGCGCCGACATGATAGATCTGAAGAAGGCTAAGACAAGAATCAAGGAACTGGAGGAAGAACTCAAGGCTACACGTGAGGATTATGAAGAAGAAATTGAAGTACTGATGGATAAGAATGCTGACCTAACAAAGAAGATCGGGATATTTATGGGAGGCCCTACACCAGTAGATGAAGACGAAGAACCCAAGGAGATTCGCCCGGAAGACTACATCATCATCGGCGACACCGATTCGGATCCAGACGATAGCGATGATGATTATGTTGATGAAGCTGGAGCAGATATCATGGAGTCTGCAACCGAAGAATATTTCTAGTAGACCACCTCATAAGTAGTAGTAGTCCACCATGTAAATATAGTAGTCCGAGCACTTTTGTGATAGTTAGATCGATTGTATGCCCTTGTTTGATTGAATGAAGTGAATTGTTTGCTTTTGCCTCATGTGCATATGGGTAGTGTTTTCTCTTTAGACCCCCTCTATTCTTAAATCTCATCTTTTCTAAACCCTCAGATGCCTCCGAGACGTGACCCCGGATTTGCCTTTCCACCGGAGCTCACCCAGTTGATCCAACAGCAGAACACATTGATGCAATTGCTAGTCCAGAATCAGAATCAGGGAAACAACAACAACAACAACCCACCACCACCACCTGTTGATCACTTAGCCCGTTTTCTTAGGCTGAATCCGCCGGTGTTTTCCAGTAGCACCGAGACGATAGTAGCAGATGATTGGCTCCGCAAGACAGCTAGAGAGTTGACCACAGCAGGATGCATGGATGCGGAGAAGGTGAAGTTTGCCGCACATCAGCTTGAAGGACCCGCAGCATCATGGTGGGAGAATTTCACAGCCACTTTCCTTGTCGACACTGTCACATGGGACCAGTTTCAGCAGGCCTTTCGTACTGCCCATGTTTCAGCAGGAGCTATGGCCATGAAGAAGCGTGAGTTTCGCAACTTGCGCCAAGGAGGACGAACAGTTGGCCAGTATGTGGAGGACTTTAGTAAGTTAGCCCGTTATGCCCCAGATGATGTCGCTACGAATGTAGCGAAGCAGGAGAAGTTTCTAGAAGGACTGAATGATGAGTTAAGCATGCAGTTGATGGTAGCAACCTTCAACAACTATCAGGAGTTGGTAGATCATGCTCTTATGATTGAAGGCAAGCAGCAGCAAATTGAGAACCGCAAGAGGAAGTATGGACAAGGGAAATACAATTCAGGAGCTCAGCAGAAGCCATGTTTTACCCCTAGACCGGGAGGACATTTTCAGCATACCCATGGAGGAGGTAGCTCGCACAATCACAATGGCACCAGGAATGGTAATGGTAGTGGAGGAAGCAACGGCCAGAATCGCACCAACCCATCAACCCCAGCCAAGAAAGACCTGAGCCAAGTCACTTGCTTTAAGTGTTCGAAGACCGGACATTATGCCAATGAATGTCCTGAATTACAAAATGGAAATGGCAATGGAAGCTCTGGGAAGAAGCCGAACCCTTTCAACAGGGGACAGGTGAACCACGTTAACATGGAGGAGGTTGAAGCTCAGCCTGATGCAGTAATAGGTAAGTTTTTGGTTAAGTCATTTACTGCACTCGTTCTTTTTGATACTGGCGTGTCGCATTCATACATCTCAAGGGGATTTGTGGATAAGTATAACCTGTCAACCCAAGCCCTTAGGTCACCCATGTTAGTAACCTCGCCTGGAGCAGAGTATATGGCTAGTCGATGGTGTGATCGGTTACCATTAAGGATTGGTAACTATGTTTTTCCCTCAGACCTAATAGTATTGGAATCCCAAGGATTGGATGTGATATTAGGCATGGATTGGTTATCAAAGTATGAAGGGAATATTGAATGTGCTAGTAAGTCAATTTTGCCTACCACCCCAGAAGGGAGAAGGATCAAGTATGTATCCCGACATGTGCCAAAGAGGACACAAGTAAATTGCTTAACAGGAGTTGTGCAGGAGGAAGTACCAGTGGTAAGGGATTTCCCTGAAGTATTTCCAGAAGAGTTGCCAGGCATGCCATCAGATAGAGATATTGAGTTTTTGATTGAGCTATTACCAGGCACAGGGCCAATATCAAAGAGACCATATAGGATGCCAGCAAAGGATTTGGTGGAAATTAAGAAGCAGATTAAGGAGTTACTGGATAAGGGATATATTCGCCCAAGTTCTTCGCCTTGGGGATCGCCAGTACTTCTAGTGGAGAAGAAGGATGGATCGTTAAGGATGGTTGTTGATTATCGAGGATTGAATGAAGTAACGATCAAGAACAAGTACCCACTACCAATGATTAATGATCTGTTTGATCGATTGCAAGGAGCTAAGGTATTTTCCAAGATCGATCTGCGATCATGATACCACCAGTTGAAGATTCGAGAACAGGATATTCCTAAGACAGCTTTTACCACCAGGTATGGGCTGTACGAGTATACCGTTATCTCATTTGGTCTGACTAACGCACCTGCCTATCTTATGAACATGATGAACAAAGTGTTTATGGAATTTTTGGATAAGTTCGTCGTAGTGTTCATTGATGATATCCTGGTTGATTCGAAGAATGAAGAGGAGCATAAGGAGCATTTGCGTTTGGTACTTGGAAAGCTCAAAGAACATCAATTATATGCCAAGTTCAGCAAATGTGAGTTTTGGTTGAAGGAAGTAGGATTCCTCGGACACGTTATATCTGGAGAAGGTATAGTAGTTGATCCCACTAAAGTTGATACCGTAACCAAGTGGGAAGCCCCAACAACAGTTGGAGAGATCCGGGGTTTTCTTGGACTCGCAGGATACTACCGGAGATTTATTGAGAATTTCTCAAAGATTGCGAAGCCTATGACTGAGTTTTTAAAGAAAGATACCAAGTTCATATGGACGGAGGAATGTGAGGCTAGTTTCCAGGAGTTGAAGAAACGTTTGGTTACCTCACCAGTGTTGATTTTCCCAGACCAGACCAAAGATTATGAGGTTTATTGCAGCGTTTCACGTTGAGGACTTGGAGCAGTGCTTATGCAGGAAGGGAGAGTTGTTTCATATGCCTCAAGACAACTGAAACCTCATGAGTTGAATTATACCACGCATGATTTGGAGTTAGCAGCCGTAGTGCATGCTTTGAAAACATGGAGGCATTTCCTCATTGGAAACCATTGTGAGGTGCACACGGATCATAAGAGTTTGAAGTACATTTTCACACAGAAGGAGTTGAATCTCAGACAAAGGAGATGGTTGGAGCTCATCAAGGATTATGATATGAGATTGCATTATCACCCCGGAAAGGCTAATGTAGTAGCTGACGCATTAAGCCGTAAGAGCCATGTCAATACGTTAATGACGGGAGAAATACCAAGTGAGTTAGCAGAAAATCTTCGTGAACTATGTTTGGAAATAGTTCCGGGAGGCTATGTAGCAACATTGGAGATTCAGTCAACCTTGATGGATAGAATCAGGGAAGCTCAGAAGACCGACAAAGAGATTGCCGCTATAAAGGAGAAACTTAGCAAAGGAAAAGATAAGGGATTTCATGAGGATGAGCACGATACCCTATGGTTTGAAGACAGTGTTTATGTGCCCAATGACCTAGAGATCAGGAAGTTGATACTGCAAGAGGCACATGACTCACCGTATTCAGTTCACCCAGGAAATACCAAGATGTATTTGGATCTGAAGGATATTTTCTGGTGGACCGGAATGAAGAAGGATATTGCGGAGTATGTAGCAGTTTGTGATGTATGTCAGAGAGTAAAGGCAGAGCATCAGAAGCCAGCAGGATTGTTACAACCATTGCCGATACCCGAATGGAAGTGGGATAAGCTAGGCATGGATTTTATCACGGGATTGCCCAGGACTCGTTCAGGCTATGGCTCGATTTGGGTTGTAGTTGATCGATTGACGAAAGTAGCTCATTTCATCCTAGTAAAGACCACTTACACCAGTGCTAAGTTGGCAAAGATATACATGACCATGATCCTATGTTTGCATGGAGTTCCAAGGAGTATCGTATCAGATAGAGGAACCCAGTTTACCTCAAAGTTCTGCAAGCAGTTGCACGAAACTTTGGGTACCAGGCTAGAATTCAGTACAGCTTTTCATCCACAGACAGATGGACAGACCAAGAGAGTCAATCAAATTTTGGAGGATATGCTGAGAGCTTGTGCGCTAGATTACGGATCTAGTTGGGACGATAATTTTCCATATGCAGAATTCTCTTACAACAACAGTTACCAAACCAGTTTAAAGATGGCCCCTTTCAAAGCCTTGTACGGAAGGAGGTGCAGGACACCATTGTCGTGGGATGAAGTTGGAGACCGCCAGTTGTTTGGACCTGACTTGATTAAAGAGTCTGAACAGAAGGTGAAGATAATTCGCGATAGGCTCAAGGTAGCCCAGTCTAGACAGAAGAGTTATGCAGATTCTAAACGCAAGGAGACGGTTTATGAAGTCGGAGATAGAGCTTATCTTCGAGTATCTCCACTTCGGGGAACGAAGCGTTTTGGAGTTAAAGAGAAGTTAGCGCCACGATTTGTAGGACCATATCGAGTTTTGGAGCGTATGGGAGAAGTGGCCTACAAGTTGGAATTGCCCGAAGGATTGTCAGGAGTTCATGATGTGTTTCACGTTTCTCAGTTGAAGAAGTGTCATGCGGAGATGGCTGACATACCGTTGAGAGACACCGTGCCATTGGAAACTATTCAGTTGGATAACGATTTGACCTATGAGGAGAAACCAATTAAGATTCTCGAGTTTGCCAATCGAGTCACCCGCAGTAAGGTTATCAAGTTTTGCAAAGTTGTGTGGAGCCACCACACAGAGGATGAAGCCACCTGGGAACGAGAGGAAGATTTGCTCAAGGACCACCCTCACCTATTTTCTAGCCAACCCGAATCTCGAGGGCGAGATTCATCTTAAGAGGGGTAGGTTTGTAACATCCCAAATTTTCAATTTGGAATGTTATAGGTTAGATCATCATTGCATACCATATTTTATTTTGCATTTTGGTTGATCCTAGAAATTCTACGCAACTCAATGACCCACGGAGAGAGTTGGGGATTTCGTTATTTTCATATTTGAGTTTTCTCAAATTTTGAGAATAGGATCATTTGATTTTATTTATTTTATCATCAATTATTTCTATTACAAAAAATATGAGAGAGGGAATAAAATGACTTTCCCAAAATGAAGAAATATTGAGGATTAAATAATAAAATCATATAAGATTTTATTTCGGAGTTTTTCGTTATTTTATTTGAATTTAGGAAAAATGTGCATTTTTCAAAATTGCATTTAGGTCCCAAATAAATGTTCACCTTGTGCGGCCTGATTTTAGAAGTCCGTGAAAATTTATTTCGGAATTTTTGGAGTCCGTTTAGTATTTATTTTTATTTTTATTCTGCGCGTACTTAAAAAAACGAACCGACCAACGGGCCGTGTCCGAATAGGACTCCGTTTGGACTCCGTTTGATATGGATATTCTGCGAAACAAAAAACATGCAACAAACAGGAACTGGCACTGGGCACTGGATCAATATGTTAGTCCCAAAAATAGTATAAAAAGTTGCCAAAAGTATATGAAAGTTGAATAATATTGGCATGGAACAATCAAAAATTATAGATACGACGGAGATGTATCAGACTCATCGGCTGACATCGAGGCTTCGACATCTCGGCTGTACCGGGGGCTTCATCATCTCTTCATCAACCTACTCCGGTGACTTTAGCGTCATCAGCCGACCAGCTTCGTCACGATTAGCTGGACCAAGGGCTTTGCCTCGGCAAGCCAACCTTTGCCAGCATTGCCATGCCGTCGTTTTATCGCCCATCGGGCAATGGCTGTGCGGATCGAGTCCCAATTTTGGGAATCACCTCCTTCGGATTGCTACAACAAATAAACCAGGTGCTATTAATCCTAGTATTTTTTGCTTATTTGGATTCATTTTCCCAAGGAATTATTACTCTGGTTTGTCCATCATATGTACACAGGTCTATCAAATGGTGGCCGCATTAATGACGGTCGCGTGGTGGTTCGGTCAGTCTCCGTACATAGTCCGGTGAACGCCGCATCCGGAACTCGGACCGACTTGTGAATTCAGGCTTTGCCATGCCTTTATCGCATCACGCCGACGCCCTCCATCGACATTGACTTCGACGCCAGGCCATATTTCTTTTATTACTCACTTTTCATAAAGTATTAATTATGCAACGATTTCTTTTTATTATCATTACTATTATCTCCGGTTTGCATTATTTTTTATGCACAGGAAAATGATCCGGGTTGGGCAGTATCGTCAACTCGGCGTACTGACATACCACGTCACCTTGGCTGGACGGGGGGCTTCGTCAACACTTCATTACCCCATGCCAGGGACTTCGGCATCACTCTGCCGGCCCGCATTGACCGTGCTATGTCACCACTTCGGAGTGTCGAGCTCTTTGCTCCGCCATCTTGGGACCGGCTTAGGGGATGGAACCTTGTCCCGCATCAAGCTCGGGCCACGTCATCAATACCGAACACATTAACCAGCTAAGTTGCCTTCGTGCTCAAAGTTTTAAATTTCTAACTTGTGTTCGGTTCGACCAAGCATTATACCTTTTTGGAAAGAAGTTGCTTGTAAAAAATCTCCTTGTCAAAACTTTGTTTGTGACACACAAATTCAAATACCCCATTTACTTGGGGGCTTCCTTTATGAAGCTTTTCCTCTTGCATATGATTATACTTGTACGACTTCGTTCCTTGTTCGTGTATTACGCCACAATATGCACCATATTGACTGAAGCGATTTGCAAGCTGGGTTGCCTAGCTCCTGTGCTTACCCCTACGTTCCCGATTGTTCGGCTAGGGAGTAAAGGGAGCACCTCTGCGATTGTCACGACCGGGTCCTCCGAGCTCTGACCTGAGACTGGGTGAAGCCGAAAGCTAGCGCTCTTACTGTTTTCAATCATGGTCGGCACACAACGGAACTGTAACATCCCAAATTTTCAATTTGGAATGTTATACATTAGATCATCATTGCATACCATATTTTATTTTGCATTTTGGTTGATCCTAGAAATTCTACGCAACTCAATGACCCACGGAGAGAGTTGGGGATTTCGTTATTTTTATATTTGAGTTTTCTCAAATTTTGAGAATAGGATCATTTGATTTTATTTATTTTATCATCAATTATTTCTATTACAAAAATATGAGAGAGGGAATAAAATGACTTTCTCAAAATGAAGAAATATTGAGGATTAAATAATAAAATCATATAAGATTTTATTTCGGGGTTTTTCGTTATTTTATTTGAATTTAGGAAAAATGTGCGTTTTTCAAAATTGCATTTAGGTCCCAAATAAATGTTCACCTTGTGCGGCTTGATTTTAGAAGCCCGTGAAAATTTATTTCGAAATTTTTTGAGTCCGTTTAGTATTTCTTTTTATTTTTCTTCTGTGCATAATTAAAAAAACGAACCGACCTACGGGCCGTGTCCGACTAGGACTCCGGCCCGCCAGGTCTTTATAAGCCGGGGCAGCCCACCCGGGGCAAACCCTAGCCCGCCACCACCTCAGCCCCGCACCCGCGCTGCCGCTGCCGCCGCACGCGCCGCTGCACGCCATCGCTGGAGCCGCCGCCGCCTTGCCCGCACGCCGCCCGAGGTTCGCCTCACCTCCTAATCCGCGTCGTCGGTTTTTTTAAAAAAAAACAACCCGTTCGGTTTTTCCGTCGGTTTTTCCGCCGTTTTTTTAGTTTTGGTTTTTTTAAATAGATCGGTTTTTCCGGTTTATTTATTTTAGCGAGCGTTCGTCGTTTTTCTTTTTTCGGATTAAATTCACGATTTTTCTGATCGCGATTCCTGATCCGATTTTCATTTTAGTATAACTTTTCACTCGTTTATCGGAATCCGGCGATTCAAGCGCCTGGAGTTTCATCTCGAAACCCTCTATTCGTTTAACCAACTTAAACAAGATTTTTCTACTGTAAAATTTGCCCTAGATCCAGATTAGTAGAACGAAGTTGTTTTCTTTCGCCGTTTGACTTTCGTTGCTTCGCTCAATTTGATTCTTTTTGCCAACCGGAGTTCTTAAGTTGAACCTTCTGGTTAGATCTCTTATTTGAGTTTTATCCGTGCATTAGATGAGTACTTATTGTATGCTTGTTTGTTTGTCTGCGATAGAATACCCGGAGTGCGCCGCTTGTTACTTCGAATCACTAGGTTTCCCGGATCATCAGCAAGGCAAGTAACACTTTGATCATACTTTCCTACTACCAGTTTTGTTGCATTAGATCAATCCTCACACATTGCATGATTAGGATCTAATTAAATTGTGGGATGGGAAGTAGTTGAGGTAGTACCTATTACCTGTTTATTATCAAACCTTTGGGAGTTACTTTTATGTTTGCTTATTATGCCATGCTATGCTAGTAGACGTGGATTGGGTGAGTGAAATCCATGACAGATGTGAGTTTGTTAATTAATGGTTTATCTAAGGTGGCAACTTAAACACACATCTGGGTGGATTGAGGCACCTGGGTATTCCAAGACTTGCCTGTTTTCTTTTGGACCGCCACCCAGGCTCAAAGGGATCATGAGACTATTCATACTAGAAACTTCCGTGTGCAGCCACAAGCTATTATGGGCTCTAGCATAGTTGACTAAGTCGTGCAAACTCTTACAGTAGTAGACTAGCAGATGTAGGGGATGTAGGTGGTACGGTCTACCCGATCATAAGGTGCTAGCGCTTCTGAAAGACTATGTCTCGGTCATCCGTCTTCTCAAACACCCTGTAGTGCGAGAAACCCAACGGAGGTGATCGAGTCTTGTGGGGAAAAGTGCGCAAACCTCTGCAGAGTGTAATAAACTAATCATGATTAGCCGTGTCCCCGATTATGGACATCTTGAGTATCTAGTACCTGGATTATCACGTGAATCTCAACATGTTACTCTAAATTAATTTTATTGGGTTATGTTTAATGATGATGCTTAATTGGGATTGAGAATGCTGTCAACCATTCTCAATATTTAACAACTACCATGATAGTTAAAAAATTTATTTCTTTGCATTAGGGAAAAATTGGCTTTACGTAAAACTGTAACCATAGAGTTTTCCACCAGCCAAATGTGCATATAGTATAGCTGTTTCATTCCATTACTCTCTATGTGTTACATTGCCAGCATATTCCATGTGCTGACCCGTTTCGGGCTGCAAGTTTAATGTTGCAGACTTTTCAGACGATGATTAAGGAGTTTTTAGGTCGTGGTTCTATACTCAGTGATGCCATTGGAGTTGATGGACTCACTTATCTTCCAAGCCTTCCGCCGTTATCGTTATTAGATGGCCTTAAGCCATATTTATTGTAATAAGTTCTCTTATGAGACACTCGATGTAATAAGTGTGTGATTGCTACTCTGCTATAAATCCTCCGAGTACTATGTGGTGTCAGCATTACTGATCCAGGGATGACACCGGAGCACAGAGATCAGACTGTTTGAGGTCTGGTCGCTACAGGAACTCACGAGTACAAAAAATCTATTGCACAAGTCTCGTAGTAATAATGAGCACCGAAGAAAGGTATCGGTGGGGGTACTATTTTCTTCGAAGATGCTTCTTGCACTTTGTCTGTAATATAGCATAAGTTCCCTAAGCGCGCTTTGTCTGTTACAGCCTTATGGCCCGGTTGCCTGGTTATCAGAAACACTGTCGATATTCTCGACAGGTGGAGTACATAACACTTTTCGGTCCATGACCGAAGAGGGAGAAGCCGACGGTCGGTTAAGACACGTTTAAAGTTCGGGTGAACAAAGATATGATATTAGTACTTCGGTACATACAATCATTATACATAAAATTCTTTTACCCAAGTCACTTGGGGGCTCTTAAATTTATATGAGCCGTTTTATAATAAGTGTTCTTCTTCTTAGTCATTGCAAAGTTTTTCTTACTATTATTATTTATCACTCCTCTTTTCGACACGAGTGTGTGGTCACAAGCCCGGGAGCCTAATTTCTCTCTCAAAGCCGCTAGAGTTTAGTTTGCTAAACTGGCCCAATGAGAAGTACTCCGCCTTCGGGATAGGAGGTTGAAGCCGTAGGCTGACCCGCTTGAAGTCTTGAGATAGGATGTGTCATGTTAAAGCACGACAGAAGCACTTTTTTTTCTAAGACCAATTTTCGGATTGGCACCGAACACTTGATCTTGTTCGGACGTGAAGTTTTTACTAATGTTTTTTGGTTTTCCAAGCTTATGGCACTTTTAAACTATTTGTGTGTTTTCAGCACAAGTCTCGCAGTGCAACGCCGGACACCTTTAGAGATTCGGCAAAAACATTCTTGGATATTGCTAAATATGTATCGGTTTCGAATTGTGTCTTCGGTCAATAGTTGGGTTGCCCGGCTCCTGCGCTTGCCTCCTACGTTCCGCTTTGTTCGGCTAGATGTGCAAAGGAAGAACCACTACGATTGTGCTTCCAGCTCACATGGTTAAGCACCTCAGTGGAGAAAGCCGAAAACTGACTGTCACAATAAGTGTAAACTAATCAGGGATCCGATGACTGTGTTAAATGACGGGCCATTCATAACATTGGCCGAAGTGTTTACGGCTTTACCTCGGCTGTCGCCGAGCACTACCGGGGGCTAGTAACTGGCCCCCCAAACACAATCCTCAATATTTGGCTCTTACATTAGAGCTGAGGTTTCATGATCATGCTTAGCATGACAACCCAAAGAAAGGAACCGATAGCGGGAATGTTTTCTTTGGAAGACATTTATTATGTTAAACAGTAATATAATAAATCTCTCTGCGTACCTTTGTTTATAAAACCGTATGGCCAGATTGCCTTGTTTGTCGTAAAATCTTTGCCCTCATAAAGGCTTTATAAAGTAGGACAAACACTCCTCGACTACTGGCCGAGGAGGTGGAAGCCGATGGTCGGTCAACGAAGTTTTGTACAATGCAGATCCGAGCATTAATGATGTAAAGTACTTGGATACATAGAATCATTACACATAATTTGTGATTTTACTATGGATATCGATCCTTAATTCGGCCACCCCTGCCCGCATTAAGGCTCGGGGGCTACTGGGCTTCGGACTTATCATTTACTAATATTAAAGGGGCGTATCGATCCCCTGATCTGGTGTTGCCACCCAACCAGTGTCTCGGGGGCTACTGCATTGGCAATCCAGCGCAGAAAATTTAAGTGCAATATAGTTTTCGAGGAGATTATGATCCTCAGGTTGGTCGGCCGCACCCAACCTGAGTCTCGAGGACTCTGCACACCGCTTTTTGTGTCCCAAGTATTCTGCCGAGCTAGGAGTTGATCCTCAGACCGATTTTGCAAATCAACCTGAGTCTTAACGGCTACTGGGATCAGCGGTCTTGTGTCATCCTTCAGGTGCATCTCGGGTTTTAGACCGATACACCCCTTGAGGGCTACTAGCTATATATCTCGGCAGAGAATAAATTGCACCAATAAAAAATATTGACAAAAAATCGGCCCACAGTCGGGGTGGTGCACCACCTTGGAAACAGTCCAGCATAAAGCTCGGGCGCTAGTGCCTGGCTCCATAGAGGGCATTTCCGGCATTAAGCTCGGCTAAACTCCTTCAACTTTTTTGGACCAAGATGATCTATGACATCTTGGATATAGTCCGGCGTTGGAGCTTGGACACAGTCCAGCGTTGAAGCTCGGATACATTTCGGCGTTCGAGCTCGGAAGCAGTCCGGCATTGATGCTCAACTGCAAAAGATACCTCGAATGCAATCCGGCGTTAGAGCTCGGACGCAAGAGGACACTGCCTCCCGGGAACAACTTCAAACCCGAGTGTGGCATAAAAATAACAAGGCATTGATAAAGGCCGGAAACTTAAAGGGGCTCCTCGGATACCCGACATGTAAACTCGCCGAATGCATTTCGGCGATACTCAAGATTGAAGATGAGAAGATTTGTTGAACCAGTTTTCAAGACCAACAACCGAAGATGAAGAACAGTTCGGAAGAATTGAGGAGCGTCACTAACTTGAAGACCGGTTCAGGGGGCTACTGACGGTGTCCTAAATTAGGGGGTACTCACCACGTCATCTCCTGATCTGTTAGATTGGGCCGAGGACTCCTCATGGCCGTATACTCATGGGCCAGTTCGGACAGCTGCCACATACATGGAAGATTCCACAAGACTTGGCGATCAAGACAAGGACTTCTCCCCACCAGCGTATTCGGCTAGGACTCTTGTTATCCTAGGCCTCTGGTGCATTACATAAACCGAGGCCAAGCTAGTCGATAGAGATACAGACAATCATTCCATAGGCTAGCTTCTAGGGTTTTAGCCTCTCTGATCTCGTGGTAGATCTACTCTTGTAATACTCATATCATCAATATCAATCAAGCAGGACGTAGGGTATTACCTCCATCAAGAGGGCCCGAACCTGGACAAACATCGTGTCCCCCGCCTCCTGTTACTATCGGTCCTAGACGCACAGTTCGGGACCCCCTACCCGAGATCCGCCGGTTTTGACACCAACAGCCAGCGACTCAGACATCAAGGGAGTCAGATGGCTTGATGGCAGCCACGGCGGAAACGAAGTTCGGTGACCCGCGGCGGATTCATGCAACTTGGCAAGTCACAGCGTCGGTGATTTGGAACAGCGAGTCAACTAGACGGAGCCGTGACGGGTCAAGGCGGAGGCACGGTGAGGGCAGTTCACATCAGCACGAGGCTAAGCCGCTGCGGAAGCAGTAATCGCGGCAGCGAGGCGAGTCACAAGAAGGCGACTCGTGGGAAGCAGGAAACGAGGCCCTTGGCGGCTCAAGGCGGCAGCTGTTGCGGAAGTAACCCGCCCGAGCAAAGCACGGGAGGTACGCGACGGGGGCGGCTCGCAACAGAAAGAAGTGACGATGGGCCAGTGACTCAGGAGCGGAGCTAGGCAGGTCAACGGGGCGAGGGCAGCTTGAGGCCTGTTACAGCGGCTGACGCCGAGGCGACGGAGACTCGTGGCTGCAGTGATCAAGCCAGCCCTGCCAGAGGTGCGGGCACATGTGAGGCCACGAGGCGTTCCAGTGACTCGGGCGAATTGTAGAGTCAGAAGGCGAGTTACAGCGACGGCACAAGGCGGCAGAGGTAACTTGAAGATGACGAGCCGTCTAGGTGAGACGGCTCTGCTAGGCCGTGGGTGGTGCTAGGCGAGGCCGCGGCCTCTGCATCGGAGACAACCAAACGGGTCGAGGCCAGAGCAACAAGGCGGCATGGTGGCTCTGGTCGAGCTCATATGAGCCCGAGCGGACTCCGAGTGGGGCGGAGGCGATTTGTGGAGACAGAGATGGCTCGAGGCCTTAGAGGCGGGTCATTGAGACAGCAAAACGGTGAAGCACCGCTTGACGAAGAGAACCCGGCCGGCTTGAAGCAGCGGCAAAACAGCAGGCGGCTCGGAATTGCAGTACGTCGACGCAGGCCGGCGGAAGCGAGCTCAGCGACGGCGGCTCGGAGCGACTCGGAGCGAGTTGAGGCAGGTGGAGATGAGGTTGCGCGGGGCGACTCGCGGCGACCGGCCGGCTTGCAAGGGGAGGCGAGGCGCGACGACGACTTGGCAAATCTGCAGCTCGTTATGAGATGGTGTTGGCGACTTGAAACGGCCGGGGGCCGCGGCGGCTTGAGGGCACTGTCTGCGTTGGCGGTTCACCACGTAGGTGAGGCGACTCAACAACGCCGGATTCAAGCGAAGCGTCACCGCAGTGGACGACTTAGGGGCCGCTTAAATAAGGCCGCGGCGGCTCATCGCAGGAAAGTGAGCCGGCAGCGGAGGTGTGTCGGTGAAGCACAACCGCGTTTGGTAGCTTGACCGGGGCGACGGCGGCTTGGTCGTGGCCAGGCGCAACGGCGGGCGGCTCATGGCGGAACTCAGCCGCAGAGGCGAGGGTTTGGCGAGGTAGTATAAGGCCAGCTCTAGGATGACTCGGCGACGAGGTGGTCCGGGGAAGACTCGGACAAGACGAGTTGCAGCGTCGAAGATGAGATCCTCTTCCAGGTCATAGTCATCCCCTTTTTTTAACTCGCGAAAATTGTCCCTGATACTCCCGGCGCCTCCGTGATCATAGCAGAAAACAGTAATCAATCCGACAAAGGAATCCGACCAAAAATGGATGATTTGCTAAAGTAGATGTCGTTTTGGCTTGCATGTTGGCGACTGTAGCGGATATTGATATCCTCGGATTCGACGAATCGCCGAGTTAAGTTCATCTGGTATTAGATTTGACTGTTTGCCTTCGAAACAATATAAATCCTTCCCCAATGAGTCTTCTTGTGGTAGTGCGGCAGACATTAATCCGGATTAGATGGATCACCTAGCCATGTGATTATGTCAGTCTCAGCGATGCGCGGTAGCAGTAGTGGAGATTTTGTCTCCTCTCGGATCCGACCTGCAAAGGCGGTGGCTCACGGCGCATCCCTAAGTTTTTGTTTAACCTTTAAATCTCTCCGTTCATAAATCTGATCCGACGAATTTGAAGCTGACGCGGGCCTTTCAAACCGGCTCTTCTTCATCCGGAAAAAATAATTTTATGAGCCTCTCGAACTTTAAAAAAGATCCCTTCAATAACTCAACACCACCGTGCGCAAGCCCCACGGTGGACGCCAACTGTCGTGGAATTGTCACGGCAGATGTCCTTAGTGTGAGGACTTAGTCGCGAGTCCAACGCATCTATGTGGTAGCTTGAGAGGGGTTGGGCGGAATCGAGAGACGCAACATAAGACAAGGATTTAGACAGTTTCGGGCCCCGGGAAACATCATCCGGTAACAACCCTACATGATGTTTGTGGCTAGGTCTCATTATCATCATGAGGGAGTCGCCGTAACTCCGGCTCTTCCAGTTGTGTCTAGACTTAATGATCTTTCCACTTGTCCCCCTTGGGGTGCCCTGCCCCTCCTTATATATGTTGAAGGGGCGGGTTACATGTAGAGTCCAACTCGGCCTTTAAGACTTAACTATTCTGTTTTCTCTCCATGGGATTTCTTTAACGTTTCGGACTTTTTAACTGTTAACCTACAATCTGGCTTACCATCTAGTTTAACTGTCCGGCTTAACTATCAGGCTTAACTATCCGGCTTAACTGTATGGCTTAACTGTCTGACTTAACTATCTGGCTCATATGATTGTGTCTGCTGGGTTACATGACTGTGTCTGCCGGGTTACATGACTGTGTCTGCCGGGTTACATGACTGTGTCTGCCGGGTCACCAATGAAAACATCAACTCCTAGCCAGGTCATATCTTCAGCCGGGTCATATCGTGAGGTATATCCCCGACAATGTTGGAACATGGATATTGTTGGGATATCATTATTACCTCTTATTTACTTTAATGCATCTATATACTTGGTAAAGGGTGGAAGGCTCGGCCTTATGCCTGGTGTTTTGTTCCACTCTTGCCGTCCTAGTTTCCGTCATACCGGTGTTATGTTCCTTGATTTTGCGTTCCTTACGCAGTTGGGTGTTATGGGAACCCCTTGACAGTTCGCCTTGAATAAAACTCCTCCAGGAAGGCCCAACCTTGGTTTTACCATTTGCCTACCTACCACCATATACCTTTCCTTGGGTTCTGCAGACTCAAGGGTCATCTTTATTTTAACCCTCCCCTCCCCGGGCCAGTGCTCCTCTAAGTGTTGGTCCGAACTAGAGTCCTTTGCAGCGCCACCTCGGGGAAACTCGAGGGTTGGTTTTAGTTGTACGGAGTGCTCATACGTTGTGCCCTGAGAACGAGATACGTGCGACTCCTATCGGGATTTGTCGGCACATCGGGCAGCTTTGCTGGTCTTGTTTTACCATTGTCGAAATGTCTTGTAACCGGGATTCCGAGTCTGACCGGGTCTTCCCGGGAGAAGGAATATCCTTCGTCGACCGTGAGAGTTTTTGATGGGCTAAGTTGCGACACCCCTACAGGGTTTTGAACTTTTGAAAGTCAACCGCGTGTGTAGCCGTGATGCTTTCCAGCGGAGTCCGGTAAGTGAACACGGTCTCGTGTTATGCTTGAACGTAAGTAGCTTCAGGATCACTTATTGATCACTTATAGCTTCTCGACCGTGCGTTGCTTCTCATCTCGCTCTCTTTTGCGTATGTTAGCCACCATATTTTGCTTAGTCCTTGCTGCAGCTCCACCTCATTACCCTATCCTACCCATAAGCTTAAATAGTCTTGATCTCATGGGTGTGAGATTGCTGAGTCCTCGTGACTCACAGATACTTCCAAACAGTTGCAGGTGCCAATGATACCAGTGCAGGTGACGCAACCGAGCTCAAGTGGGAGCTCGATGAAGATCGTGTTCGTTGTGTTGTTTCATTTCCAATTGATCAGTAGTGGAGCCCAGTTGGGACGATCGGGGATCTAGCACTTGGGGTTGTCTTTCTTTATTTTGGTTCCGTAGTCAGACCTTTGTTTGTATCTTGTATGATGGATGGATTATTTACGTATTGTGTGAAGTGGCGATTGTAAGCCAACTCTTTATCCCTTTCTTATTCAGTACATGGGATGTGTAAAGATTACCCCTCTTGCGACATGCCTATCATGCGACTATGCCTCTAAGTCGTGCCCCGACACGTGGGAGATATAGCCGCGTTGTGGGTGTTACAAGTTGGTAATCAGAGCCTTCCCCGACTTAGGAGCCCCCTTCTTGATCGAATCGCTGACGTTGTTGAGTCTAGAACAAAATGTTTTGAGTCTTAGGATTATATATATCGGAGAGTAGGATTCATTTTACTCCTCAGTCCCTTCGCTGCTCTGGTGAGGCCTCCTGACGTAGAAGTTTTGACTCTCCTCTCCTCAAATTTCACGAAAAAATTTTAGGATCACGCAGGTATCTTGGAATCGTTCCGATATTCTTGTGACGAGAACATTGTTCTTGGTGCCTCCTGACATTTAGGGGTTGTGGCAGTGTCCCGGGGAGTTGAGCTCTGAGGTGTTGTTGTCACAAATTTATCGTTGTAGTTCTGGAATACCTGAGTTCGCCGACATCGAAAATCTCTTTTATGCAGTTGTTTGTGAGATAACCTCGACGCCACCCAAAACTGGGGCGGGAGTTCGGGAGTATTTCCATAACTCGTATAACGGATGCTTTTCGAAGGTTGAGGTACACGATTTCCGAAGGTTTCTTGGTTATGTGTTGAAGGATGGATACAGCTGGATATAGGTATTGTTAGTTTGGGTGAGATATTATGCTTCCCCTGTATCCCCAACACCTGATTGCATAACCAGAAAGTTTCGGGAGTTTAAAAGTGGGAATTCAAGTAGCTCCTAGAATATCTTTCCAACAGACACATGATACGATATGGGATCTATCATATGTTTGTTTCCGGCTTATTCTGCAAGCCAATCCTTTGTTTTGTTTTGATTTGTGGTATTAGAGTTGCTTCAATGTCAAGTGTTGATTCCATACCGTCCTTAAGCAGTGTTCTCATACTCCTATGTGAATACTAATCCTTCTTGATCATCGAGGCTGTCATGTCAATTCTTTCCAACCGGCGTGTTTCTCTTCAAGTGGATCCAATCATTCCAACATTTGCAAGATCAATTCTAAGTCTTCTCAACGGTGTTTGTTTCATCCATCCCAAGTTGCATTTGTTTTACCCCCCCCCCCCCCCCTTTTTTTTTTAAGGTCTAAGATTTCTTAGTCAAGTATCCATCTTATTCATGTGAAGTCTCTTCATTCTTTTCAATCAATGTTCTTATCCGGTGATTCTCAGGAAGATGCTAACGGAGCCTCAAGTTCGTCATTCTTCGTTCTATTTCTTCTCCGGTGAATGAAATTCAAGCTTTTGGTATTGATTATATCCCTTTTCCTTGTTTCAAATGCTTTTCCATGCCGTTGCACCTCTTAATCGTTCATCTCTCTCTATTCATATCCGAAGTGCTGAAGATATCTCAGAAGATTCAAGTTTCCATTCTCAATTCGCTCAAGTTCTTTTGAGGATGTTATCTCATTCAAGCCATTTAATTCAACCGGTGCAATCTCCTTTTCAAGTAATCATTTCAACAATGTTTCTTTTGGGTGGCCCCTAACCCACAGGTCTCTTCCCAGGATCTTACCTAACTCTTCTTTTTCTGGAGTTATTCTCAAATTCATTTCAATGTTTGACGTAAGAATGAATTATCATCAGTCAAATGCCTTCTCCAAGATCATTTTCAAATTATTTTCATCGTTGGTTCAACCTTCCTAATTTTCATTCCGGAGTGCCTCAACAATTCATGGTGGTGTTTCTCGTCGTCATTCTCAGATTTTGAAGACCGAAGAAGAGTTTCTCTTAAATCTTGCTCCATTCTCTTCAAGATTCGTGATTCTAGCTTGATGCCATCCTCTCATAATTGTTTCCGATTGTGAGCATTCTTTTCACCCATCCGATGCATTTCAGGAGTTGTGTTCCTTTCTCGTTCATCCGAAGGCCATCTTTTCGTACATTATTCATTTCAGCTTTCAACTCCCGTTCTACAAATCTTATCGGTGCATCATTCAAATATTCACTAATCAGCTCGGGATCTCCTTGTTAACTTGTATCTAAATTCCCTCAAGTATCATCTTTCGTTTTTCCAATTCTTCCCGGTGAATTGTGCCTCTGCTACGTTCATTTTCAGTTCTTACAGTGGTTCATTCGAGATTTATCCTCTTTCATCATCATATAAATTCATTCGTTTTTTTTTCAATCCTGCCGGTGGTTCATTGAAGAGATTCCCAAGTTGGCGCTATATCTATCTTAATCCTTTCCAATGAGAATGAGTAGTATGCCAAATCCATGGTGTGTCATCAATTAAATTGATGAAGGATAAGCATAATGTAATTCTTATTCTTGTCCCATCCAAGTGATCAATTCCTTATTCCGGAGGTTCATCAAAATTATTGATCTCATTTGTTCATTTTTCTTTCCGGAGTTCCAAGTTATTTCAATTATATCATTTCAAAGCTTCATCTAACCATTGCAAGGCTTCTCCTGGAGTTCTTTTCAACTTTCCCTTTAGATTGATAATTCTTTTATTAGCGGAGCTCTTCATGGAAGCTCTACATGATGGCTCATCAAGAATTTAATTCCTTCTCGAAGTGTGCATCGAGATTCTTTTCAGAGGAGCTCAAGTTTTCTTCATCTTGCATTCCGAAATGCAGTTCTTCATATCTTATCTTTTGAGGTGGTGTTATGTCATTCTTGACAATTTCTTTATGTTTCATGTTTCACAAGTTCAGGAATGAGATGTTTAAACCCATCATTTTCTTCCTTGGAGTTATCTTGGTATAGGTTTCACCTAAAGCCTCCCATTGGGAATGTCGCTCTTGGTGATGATTATCTATGATCCAAGTTTTCTCTTTATCACCTCGGTGGAAGAAGCTTTCTATCTTTTCTAGCTCGCAATCAAATCTTTTTCCCGTGAGTGGCAGGTTGCCACCTCATAATTTTGAGATGTTTTCCATAAGCCCGCAACAAGATTGTTCTTTTCGTTGTTGATTTCCCAACAACTCCGTTCAATCCTTATTTTTAAGGATGCTTTTCAAATTCAATTGTGGTAGAAGATGTCATTTTCTTCTCAATTGTTTCCTTTCCAACGATCCAACTTCTATTATTTCGTTCCGGAGGCATTGTGATGTTGCTCTTTTCTCTCATCATCTCGAATGGTGCGGATCGTGTTCTTTTCATGCTTATCCATTTAACCGGAGTGTTGTGTCCTCTACTCAAGTTATTTTCATCTTTTCAAGTCTTGCATCTCTTTTCAACCAGAGTGCTGTCCGAATTTGTTCTTCCTTGTTCCTCTTTTCTGACGGAGATTGTCAACTTCGTTCATCTCCTTTCTATTCTTTTCTCAAAATGTTTAACCTCTCAAGGTTCTGTGGTTTCACTCGTTTGTCAAAGAAGTAATTTAGTTTTACCTCTTATCTTCTCTTCCTATCCCTCTGGTGCCATCCTAGATCTCGGGACGAGATCCTCTCGTAGTGGTGGAGTGTTGTAACGCCCCGAATACAACTTTCCATATTTGTAACTCCGACTCTTGCCTTTTCTGGAGATGCGATAGGAGATTCCCTTCGTGGTTGGGTTTTGTCTTTGTTTTGCATTTTGATCATGTCATGCATTTCATATCATGTCATCATGTGCATCGCATTTGCATACGGGTTCGTCTCATGCATCCGAGCATTTTCCCCGTTGTCCGTTTTGCAATCCGACACTCCTACTTGCACCGGCGTACCCCTTTTGTCTCTTTTCGTGAGCGTGTGTTAAACGTCCTCGGAATGGACCGAGATTTGCCAAGTGGCCTTGGTACACCACCGGTAGACCTCCTGTCAAATTTCGTTCCATTTGGAGTCCGTTTGATACTCCAACGGTTAACCGGGTAACTACAAAGGCCTCTTGTGTGTTGCAGCCCAACATCCCTCCAAAACGGCCCAATAACCCATCTAAACCACTTCCATGTCCTCCATCGTCGGATCACGATCGTGTGGGCGAAAACTACACCTCATTTGGACACTCCAAACTCCCTCTACCTATAAATATGTGATCCTCTCCGAATTTTCGCGAACGAAAACCTAGATCGACTCCTCCCCGCGCCACCGGACATGTCCGTCCGCCGTCGGACGCGTCCACCGCCGCCGCCACGTCGCTCCAGCCAATCCGAAGCCGCCACGTCACCTCTGCCGCCGCTCCTGGCCAATCAGGCGCCGCCACCTCACCCCGCCGTCTCCCATCCACCGCGCCTCTCCACCTTCGGCCCGCGAGGGCCCGAGGCAGGCCCGCCTGGCCCGAGCACCCGCGCCGCGGCCCCGAGCGCTCGCCTCACGCCGCCGCCGCCTCACTGCCGTCCTTCCTCGCCGGACCTTGCCGCCGCATCGCCGCCTCGAGAACACCACGTCGCCGCCCCGCTTCGGCTCCGCCCTCGCCGGCACGCCGCACCTCGTCGGGGCTGCTCTGGCGAGTGCCCCGACCTCACCGGCATCAACCCCCTCCTCCGGCGCCTCCCCGCAACTCCGGCCGCCACCCTCTTAATCCTCTCCGGCAAGCATCTCCGGCCTCGCCTCAGGAACCGTGCCACACCGAACCCTAGATCCGGACCCGGAGGTTGACCCTGAAATTCTCTAAGTCCTTTTCTGCAATAATTTTATGCCTCTGTTCTTCATGCCATAACTCCATGACTGTAGCTCCGTTTCATGCGCATGATATATCAAAATGTTCATTGGGAGATTCTCTTCATTTAATTCCATTGTGGCATGCTTGTTTGAGTAAATCTTCATGTCCTAATCATTGATGCAAGAGTGCTATAAAATGTTTACTGCTGCCACTTGTCAGATTATGATGTTTTGTCATTTTTGCTACATTTGATGTGTGCTTCATATGGGCATGAGCTCTACATGTGTTTTGATCTATGCCATGCCATCCTTACAGGGGTGCTTGCCATGTATTTTTGTGATCAATATGGTGACTAGCACAAGCATGCAACGTAGCCTTCGTGATATTGCTGATTTCAGGGTCTTAGGATTTTGCTAAGTCTTGTGCCTGCTGTTATTTTGATGCCATGTAAACATGATGCTACAATGAGATCAATGGTTGTTTTGAGTATCTTCAGTACGGGTGTTTTGAACATATGGTTATGCACTATCCATCCATGCCCCTGTTTGCAATTATGGAGTGCTCTAGGATGTCTTAATCTTGCTCTACTTTTGCTATAAAATATTCCTGGCAGATTGTTTACATGTTAATCAATTTTGCCATGGTTGTTGTAGTTGATCCATGCATGCTATGAACTTGTTCTTGCCATGGTTAGATTCATGAACATGTCTTCTTGTTGTTAGTATGCTTATCCTGTCATGCAAGTCTTTGTGTTCAGTGATTTGAGCTCGCAAATATGCCTTCATAATTCTGTTTATGTCATGCTCAGTTTTCAGCAAAGTCTGAAACTGTTAATGAAACTTGCTATGTTTACATGGGTGCCGTCATATCTTATGTGCCTTTTTGGCTCATGATCAGTAAAGAACTTTTGATCTATGCATTTAGTAGATTCATGACATGCCTTGTATTTCTATGATATGTTCATGTAGCATGTTGTTTGCTTACTCTAAACATTGCTTCCTGATGTTATTTCTGGCATGTTAGTATTTTCACTAAGTCTGTGAAGCTGGTATCTTTTGCACTTTTGCCATGCTTGTTTGAACCTGTTCTAGTGTGATTTAGCCGTAGCTCAGTGTTCATGTTTTGTCAAGCATCTTGATTAAATGACTATCATATGCCTTGTTGATATGTTGGAGTGCAGTAGCTTAGTTTCTTATTGCATTCTAGATGGCATCGTGCTGTTAATCGCAGAATTGTGTCATTCTTGTTGTGCTTGCCATTTGCAAATCGTGCCTCCGTTTCCAGTGATCTTTATATCGATTTCGACCGAAATCATCTCATCTTTCTAGAGGCACACTTGGTTTGCCAAGTTTATGCCTTGTTCATTCTTTCTCTTCCGAAGCACGCATATGCATTGCATATCACATCCCGCATGTCATGCCATGTTTTGCATCATGTTATTTGTGCATTGCACCGTGATTGATTGTTGGTCCTTTGCTTGTGTTCTTGCTTTGGGTAGAGCCGGTAGACGAGTACGTGATCGAGGAACCTGTTGAGTACGCTAACGAGGATCAAGCTTTCGTCAACTCTGAGAACTTTGCAGGCAAGATGACCATACCCTCGAAATCACTTCTATCTTTGCTTGCTAGTTGTTCGCTCTATTTCTATGTCGCGATACATACCAATTTCTATATCAGGCCTCCCTTTTTGCCATGTCAAGCCTCTAACCCTCCTTTCCTAGCAAACCGTTGTTTGGCTATGTTACCGCTTTGCTCCGCCCCTCTTATAGCGTTGCTAGTTGCAGGTGAATATGAAGTTGGTTCCATGTTGGAACATGGATATTGTTGGGATATCATTATTACCTATTATTTACTTTAATGCATCTATATACTTGGTAAAGGGTGGAAGACTCAGCCTTATGCCTGGTGTTTTGTTCCACTCTTGTTGTCCTAGTTTCCGTCGTACCAGTGTTATGTTCCTTGATTTTGCGTTCCTTACGCGGTTGGGTGTTATGGGAACCCCTTGACAGTTCGCCTTGAATAAAACTCCTCCAACAAGGCCCAACCTTGGTTTTACCATTTGCCTACCTACCACCATATACCTTCCCTTGGGTTCTGCAGACTCAAGGGTCATCTTTATTTTAACCCCCCCCCCCCCCGGGCTAGTGCTCCTCTAAGTGTTGGTCCGAGCTAGAGTCCTTTGCAGCGCCACCTCGGGGAAACTTGAGGGTTGATTTTAGTTGTACGGAGTGCTCATCCGGTGTGCCCTGAGAATGAGATACGTGCGACTCCTATCGGGATTTGTCGGCACATCGGGCGGCTTTGCTGGTCTTGTTTTACCATTGTCGAAATGTCTTGTAACCGGGATTCCGAGTCTGACCGGGTCTTCCCGGGAGAAGGAATATCCTTCGTTGACCGTGAGTGCTTGTGATGGGCTAAGTTGGGACACCCCTGTAGGGTTTTGAACTTTCAAAAGCCATGCCCGTGGTTATGTGGCAGATGGGAATTTGTTAATGTCCAATTGTAGAAAACTTGACACTTAACTTAAGTAAAATGAATCAACCGCGTGTGTAGCCGTGATGGTCTCTTTCCGGTGGAGTCCGGGAAGTGAACACGGTCTCGTGTTATGCTTGAACCTAAGTAGCTTCAGGATCACTTATTGATCACTTATAGCTTCTCGACCGTGCGTTGCTTCTCTTCCCACTCTCTTTTGCGTATGTTAGCCACCATATTTTGCTTAGTCCTTGCTGCAGCTCCACCTCATTACCCTATCCTACCCATAAGCTTAAATAGTCTTGATCTCTCGGGTGTGAGATTGCTGAGTCCTCGTGACTCACAGATACTTCTAAACAGTTGCAGGTGCCGATGATACCAGTGCAGGTGACGCAACCGAGCTCAAGTGGGAGCTCGATGAAGATCGTGTTCGTTGTGTTGTTTCGTTTCCAATTGACCAGTAGTGGAGCCCAGTTGGGACGATCAGGGATCTAGCATTTGGGGTTGTCATTCTTTATTTTGGTTCCGTAGTCGGACCTTTGTTTGTATCTTGTATGATGGATGGATTATTTATGTATTGTGTGAAGTGGCGATTGTAAGCCAACTCTTTATCCCTTTCTTATTCAATACATAGGATGTGTAAAGATTACCCCTCTTACGACATGCCTACCATGCGGCTATGCCTCTAAGTCGTGCCCCGACACGTGGGAGATATAGCCGCATTGTGGGTGTTACACCTAGTGACAAGCATTAAGCAGAGCAAAGTCATAGCAGCATCAATCTCAGAACATAGTGGATACTAGGGATCAAACCCTAACAAAAATAAATCGATTACATGATAAATCTCATCCAACCAATCACCGCCCAGCAAGCCTATGATGGAATTACTCACGCACAACGGTGAGCATCATGAAATTGGTGATGGAGGAAGGTTGATGATGACGATGGCGACGGTGTTGACGCTCAAAAGTGGCACGATCATAAAGCAGCATGCCGGGGAAAAAACCTTGCCGGGGTAAAATCTTGCCAGTGTGAAAGCTTGCCGGTGTGAACGCTTGCCGGCGTGGAAAGCTTGCCGGCACAGAAAGATCGCCGGTGTGGAAGCTTGCCGGTGTGAAATCTTGCCGGGGGAGAAACCTTGTCAGGGAGGAACCCTTGCCGGAGTACAAACCTTGCCGGAGTGAAACCTTGCCGGTGTGGAAAGCTTGCCGGGTAGAAACATTGCCGGTATGGAAAGCTTACTCGGATGAAAAACTTGCCGGGTTGGAGGCTGTGATAGTCAATCGGACGAGAAGTTGAAGATAGGCTCAAAAGGTTATTCAGATAATCTCTGATGGAAAAATGTTCTACACGGAAGTTGTGCGTCTCGTCGAAACGGTTGATTTTGATATAAAAACCGTCCCAATCCGAGTTCGTATGCAAAAGTTAGAGCTATCGGAGTGCAGCCCTGTCACGAGGCGAGATGTGGCGCGCCCCACCAGACATAGGTCTGATGGGTAGCGCGAGCGAACAGGTGTTCTGCGTGACCGTTTTGGCCCAGAAAAAGGCCTCAAATCGAAAAACGTTCAACATGAAAGTTGTTCATATCGTTGAAACGGTCAAGATTGCTTTTGGGCTCGTTTCCATCCGAGATCGTTTACCACCGCAAAAAAGACCCGCAAGGTGCAGCCAGTTTAAACCGAACAGTTTTGGAAAGTTCGGATAAACCAGTCCGAATTTGACTAGGGTTTTTGACGTGAATTGATGTAATTTTCTTGTAAGGAAAGCCTAGATAAATTTTTTGCTTGTACGGGAAGTCCAGCCGCCTGTTATATATGTTGAGGGTGACGGCCGATTGAAACAACACACAATCGAACAAATCAATATACTACTTTTTCATCTACGTTTTATCTCTCCACCGTTTTTCTCTTCCTTCTTCGCTGTTCTTCGTTTTTGAGAGCTGTGAATCCCGAGGCTCTAGGGGCGAGCAAATCGACCTAGGGAAGCCCATAGCCGCCGCAATCCCTGACGGGGTCCCTCCCGGATGCGCGGGGTTTCGGGTCTGCAAAAGCGCCCGCCGACTGTCTTGCGTATCGCACTGTCGGTCGGGTCTCCTTCGACGTGAGCTGCGGTGCATCACCCCTGGCGTCGAGGGTACACGTGACGTGTTCGTGTGTCAACACACTTTTTGGCGACTCCGCTGGGGAATGAAGCTTTGAACAGTCTCCAGCCTGTTCTTGCTACGAGGAGAGCGTCATCAAGCGGCTGCAATCTACAACGGTAACATGTATCGTCAATCTCCTCGCGTAGATGCAAATAGCCATTATGTTGATGTTGCTAGATCTTTCAACGGACATGTGATGTCGGCCAGCCCTAATGAGCAAAGGCCGACTAGTTATTCCGTTGGAGAAACTTGGAATCTACATAATCGCGTCATGCAACTTATGAATCTGAACTTTCGTGCATCGGCAACATCTTTCAATATGCCGGTGAACAACACGATTTGTTCCAATGATCAATATATGACACCTCATATGCAGGAGGGCATCTCACAGTTTTATCCATCGGCAGCCGACTCGCAATATGCGGGTTCATCCCCAAACATGCCTATGGATGGGGGAACCGGCCATGCTTCCATTAGCTATTTGGCCGGTTATCCTCGAACATCATATACTACACCTCGTGATATTAATTGTTCAGTGGCATATGAAACTAAAAATATTCATGACTCGGATCACCTTGGCCGAGTGAATGGAGATTCTGCAGGAGCATATGTGACTAATATTGTAGGAGATGAGGTGGCTCTGACTCCATTAAAAAGTTTAGCCCAAAATAAGAAGATTAGTGCTATTTGCCTTGAGCAGCACGAAAAGGGATTGGTTCCTGATTATGAGGCAATAAGAGCTAGGGTTTTGAAAGAAGACAAAGTGTTGCCGATTGATCAAATTGGCGTGAGAAAATATTCAACAACAGTGCACATGTCTTCACCTATCATTGCAACATGTTATACACCCCCTATACAATCGCAAAATTTCGGCAACATCAATTCATTGCCGAAAGATCGTAAAAGTATTGGGGGGCAAGCGAATCCAAGTAGGGATGAGTCTAAAGAAAAATATCTGGCCCAAGTGGACAAGATCAAGCCAAAGCTCACAGGGAATAGAGTCAACGAATTTACTACACCTACCCTTGAGGAATTACCAGCAGCATATCGACATGCCTACGAAGCACTCAAGAAGAAGCGTGGAGATGGATATTTGCAAGAATACGTCAAGTGCCTTCCTCCATGTAGCAACCATTTTGGCCCTTCTACACTTTTGAGGCAAGATAAAAAAGAAGCTTTGCAAGCAAACCAGCAAAAAGGGATTCACTTGGCTAATATGGTGGATTCGGTTGAAACCGGATTGAGCACCGAGATGTTTAAAGCCCAGTGCGTTGCATCATGCCAGCCGAGGTGCATCGTTCCAGACGAGTGCATCACCGGCTAAAGCCGAGTGCATCAAGCCAACTATTGCCGCGTGTACCAAAATAGAAGATGCAAGCTTGGCTGAGCAAAGGAACGACAAACGCAACAAATTGGTTGTGCTCGATTTTTCTGGATGTAAGGAAGCTTACATGCTACCCTATGAGTTTCGTGCTAAAGATATTGATGAGCATCAAGAACACAGTAATATGGCTGAACACAGTTCAGTTAACGATGAACATCAAGACCAAGAAAATGCGGCCGAGCAAAGTTCAACTGACAAAGAGCGTTCGAGTGAAATCCACTCGGGCAATCCGACTGAAATATACTCGGGCAATCCGAGTGATGAGGCACCAGATCCAGAAAAAGAGGAAGAGGCGTTGGAGAATTATTCAGAAATGGAGCAATGTATTGTTCCAGTGGTGCAACCATCTTCTCCTTCCAACGTCTTCACAAAGGTACACCTAGCAGATAGTTTACTCAATTTTCGATTCGGTCAAAATCATATTGTTGATGCACCCCTTAGTAAGATTCTAATTAATTTTGAAAGACCAATTGAAATGAGTAATCTATTTTTTAGGAATGATCTTGTCATTAATCATGATAGCCGACACATGGTATCATTCATAGAGGCTAATAGTGACAACTTATCAAAACCAAAGTTGTTATTGTCATGCCAACTGAACTTTGTATTCATATGGACAACTTTGTTTGTTTCATGCCTGGCTAACATTTGGTCTCGGACGAGACGTATATTCTGTAATTATTTTGGTTGCAGAGACGTAAAGCCAGGTCCAAATTCCTTCGAAGCCGATTCAAAAGCATCAGGAAAAGAGGATGAAAATCAATGCATAGCCGAGTCGGATGACGCTAAGCCAGCACTGCTCGGTTGTTTTGTTTCAGAGCTAGTATCACAATATCAGTTAATGGACGAGCAGTGTACCTTCAGTCCGGGCATAGTTGATCACATCGTTGGTGCATCGTCGACTAATCCTATTATAATTGATCATGATGTCGAGCCATCAAGACAAGAACAAATTCAATGTTTGTTTGAAGAGAATATCGAAGACAACAACGTGATTCATCAAGCCGCACAATCGAGACAATTGAAGTTTGTTGAGGCACGATCATATGAACAATCGGATCAGATTGGTTTTGATGGCGATCAAATGTTGACTCGGCTATCTCAAGCCGATTCACCTAAAGGTCAACAGGTACACACCAATGATGATGGGGTCAAGACTTCGAGCAAGGATATGGTTAAAAAGTGCATCAACAACAATCTTGAAGATGGGAATTCCATCAAAGCTACAATGGTGACATCTAGCACTGGGGGGCAACAAGAAAATTCAAAGACCGATGCACGCACAGTTAAAGAAAGCAAAGGCAATGGTAAGCACAAAGGTAAAAGGCCGAAAGTCACTTTCGCGCAGTTATTAGAAAAATATCAGAAGATAAGTGAGGCAAAGAGTGCTTATCAGTCGAGTGAAGCAAAAGCATTGAAGTCACCCCCGAGGCATAAATCTGAAGACTTGGATTGGCAAAGGAAGATGTTGAGCAAGCAGACTTCATATCCTGCTTTTGGGCCGCCAATGCCAATGTCGTGGATGCCTCCCTACGCTCATGTAAATCCATATCCATCATGGGACACGTATGATACAAGGACAAATTATCCATCTTATTTTAGACCATCTCACCAATATTATGCAGCTCCGAGAAGATCAATATCTGAACAATCACATGTTAAAGACCGTTTCAATCATAAGGAATCGGTCCAGAGCTCAAGGATGAAGAAAGAGGTGGTCAAGCAAGTTTACTGTGTTAAAAGAGATGGTCGTAAGAGTGCAACTTCAGATTTGATCTCAAATAAAAAAGAGTCAATTAAAGTGTTAACATTGGCTACTAAAGGCAATGAGACAAAGCAACCAATTATTGAGAGTCAAAGTGCCAAATCTGAAGAAAAGAAGTTGAGAGTGCATAAGGCCAAAAAGGAACTGCCATTGGTCAAAACAGAATTACAGCCGAGATGCCCACTCGGCTTAACGTATTGGCAAAAGAAGGAATTACAAAATCTTAGTGCACAAGAGCTGAGACAGAAGAACATGGCATGGGTTCCCAAGAGGATCATTCATAACAAAAATGATGTGCATGCTTCTATTGCAACAAGTACAATAAAAGTGAAGAAAGAGAAGAATGGAAGCAACAAACAATTAAGACGAAGAGGTGGATCACAACATCAAAATCTTCGGTTAGCACATCATCCATTTTCTTCAACAATGCCATTGATGGCTTTGCCATGGAATTCATCCACAGGTATGATCAGTTACCCTCCATGGACTTATTTTGATCCATGGACGCAACATAATTTTCTATATCATGACAGTATTACCAAATCACTATACATTTGGTTAGTTACATTTTTGTTGCTAATACAAAGGGGCCGAAATATCTTATTGCTATTTCATTTTTTTATTTCGGCTATACATACCTTGGTGGGTGAATACTACATGGACCTCATTGTAATGGCCGATATTTATCTATAGCCCTAAGAATATATTTAAGAATGGCCGGTGTGGTATTCTAACATCGTCCTTAGTTTGAGATAGGTGCTTGCAAAGGAATTTGTCAAATTGATGCCATTGAAGATATTATGCATAGACCAATTCACCAAAATTGCAAAGTGAACTTATGTTTTGATTGGGTGTGCTTTGGCTTATTAGTATTCAGAATTTATGTAAGGCCAAATCATGGTTGATTTTATTATTGAGCATCATATTGACATCATGCATAATATTGATTTCAGCTTGATCTCTCTAGAACCATGGAGATTATATATTGATGGTTAAATTTGTAGCAATGGCCAAGGTGTTGGTGTTGTTTATATATATCCTTATGGTGCTATTTTGTGAAGCCTCATGCCGCTTAAAATATTTTTGCACAATGATCAAAACCGAATATGCATTGTCATTCGGATTGGAGCTTTGCCTTGCTATAGGTGTTATACATATTGAGGCTTCCGGTGATTCATTACTAGTAGTGCAACAAATATCCAATGGTTATCAATGTTTTGACGAATCATTTTTAGTTTATCTTGAGTTATGTCTAGATGTAAAATTTACAATGGGTTGTTTTAAGATTTTTCATATATCTGGACATGATAATTGGAGAGAGTTGGCATAGCAAGCATTTGGCTACCATGTTGGTCATGGTGTATTGCACATCTATCAATAGTCGATGCTTATTCTTGCCAACATAGGTAAGGCCAAAGTGGAGTCCACAGCTTCGGCCACTAATGAAATTTTTATGCAGGCGAAAGTAAGGATTGAAGAAAGTTTATTGTTGATTGTCTACAAAATCCTAGCAAAAGGGTGAAAAATATGGTTCGGAGGATGACATTGAGATACATATCTATGGAACTTTATCACCGGATTATTAATGAAGCTGAGAAGGTTTCACCCAAGTTTGCATCAGAAAGTTCACACAAGACATGGCCGATATATACTTATCGTCCTAAGAACATATAAATGGCCGATGGAGTGTTGACATCGTCCTTAGAACAAACTTGGTACAAGTATTTTTCGGCACGCTAGCTTTACCGAAAAACAGGGGGGCATGTGTTGACGCTCAAAAGTGGCACGATCATAAAGCAGCATGCCGGGGCGAAAACCTTGCCGGGGTAAAATCTTGCCGGTGTGAAAGCTTGGCCGATGGATGGCCGATGGAGTGTTGACATCGTCCTTAGAACAAACTTGGTACAAGTATTTTTCGGCACGCTAGCTTTACCGAAAAACAAGGGGGCATGTGTTGACGCTCAAAAGTGGCACGATCATAAAGCAGCATTGCCGGGGCAAAAACTTCCGGGTAAAATCTTGCCGGTGTGAAAGCTTGCCGGTGTGAAGCTTGCGGCGTGGAAGCTTGCCGGCATAGAAAGATCCGGTGTGGAAGCTTTGCCGGTGTGAAATCTTTGCCGGGGGAGAAACCTTGTCAGGGAGGAACCCTTGGAGTACAAACCTTGCAGAGTGAAACCTTGCCGTGTGAAAGCTTGCCGGGTAGAAACATTGCCGTGTGGAAAGCTTACTCGGATGGAAAACTTGCCGGTTGGAGGCTGTGATAGTCAATCGGACGAGAAGTTGAAGATGAAGTTGAAGATAGGCTCAAAAGGTTATTCAGATAATCTCGGATGGAAAAATGTTCTACACAGAAGTTGTGCGTCTCGTCGAAACGGTTGATTTTGATATAAAAACCATCCCAATCCGAGTTCGTATGCAAAATTTAGAGCTATCGGAGTGCAGCCCTATCACGAGGCGAGACGTGGCGCGCCCCACCAGACATAGGTCTGATGGGTAGCGCGAGCGAACAGGTGTTCTGCGTGACCGTCTTGGCCCATAAGAAGGCCTCAAATCGAAAAATGTTCAACATGAAAGTTGTTCGTCTCGTTGAAACGGTCAAGATTGATTTTGGGCTCGTTTCCATCCGAGATCGTTTACCACCGCAAAAAAGACCCGCAAGGTGCAGCCAGTTTAAACCGAACAGTTTTGGAAAGTTCGGATAAACCAGTCCGAATTTGACTAGGGTTTTTGACGTGAATTGATGTAATTTTCTTGTAAGGAAAGCCTAGATAAATTCTTTGCTTGTACGGGAAGTCCAGCCGCCTGTTATATATGTTGAGGGTGACGGCCGATTGAAACAACACACAATCGAACAAATCAATATACTACTTTTTCATCTACGCTTTACCTCTCCACCGTTTTTCTCTCTCCTTCTTCGCTGTTCTTCGTGTTTGAGAGCTGTGAATCCTGAGGCTCTAGGGGCGAGCAAATCGACCTAGGGAAGCCCATAGCCGCCGCAATCCCTGACGGGGTCCCTCCCGGGTGCGCGGGGTTTCGGGTCTGCAAAAGCGCCCGCCGACTGTCTTGTGTATCACGCTGTCGGTCGGGTCTCCTTCGACGTGAGCTGCGGTGCATCACGCCCGGCGTCGAGGGTACACGTGACGTGTTCGTTTGTCAACAGACGGATTCCCCTCTCCGGAGCCCCGAACGTACTCCAGATCAGCCCTCCCAAGAGAGTTTAGGGCTTGGCCGCGGCTGTGTATCGTAAAACGCGATGAATCCTTCTCTCTGATTTTTTTTCTCTCCGAACACGAATGTATAGAGTTGGAGTTGAGGTCGGAGGAGCACCAGGGGGGCCACGAGGCAGGGGGGCGCGCCCCCGCCCTTGTGGACAGGGTGTGGACCCCTGGCCTTGATTCTTTAGCCAGTATTTTTATATATTCCAAAAATAATCTCCGATGATTTTCAGGTCATTCCGAGAACTTTTATATCTGCACAAAAATAACACCATGGCAATTCTGCTGAAAACAGCGCCAGTCCGGGTTAGTTCCGTTCAAATCATGCAAGTTAGAGTCCAAAACAATGGCAAAAGTGTTTGGAAAAGTAGATACGACGGAGACGTATCAACCGTAAGCGGAAACGTTATGACAAAGCGGTTGATGTAGTCATATGTCTTCATAATCGACCGAGCCCAACACTGAAGGTACGGCACCTCCGCGATCTGCACAAGTTCGGCTCGGTGACGTCCCGCGAACTCATGATCCAGTAGAGCTTCAAGGGAAAGGTTCGTCAGCACGACGGCGTGATGACGGTGATGATGTTGCTACCGGAACAGGGCTTCGCCTAAGCACCGCTACGATATGACCGAGGTGGATTATGGTGGAGGGGGGCACCGCACACGGCTTGAAACAATCAACTTGTGTGTCCTAGGGTTCCACTGCCCCCGTATATAAAGGAGCAAGGGGGGAGGCCGACAGGCCCTAGTGGCGCCCAAGGAGAGGAGGAATCCTCCTCCTAGTAGGAGTAGGATTCATCCTTTCCTAGTCCTACTAGGAAGGAGGAAGGGGGAAGGAAAGAGAGGGAGAGGGAGCGGGAAAGAGGGCCCGCGCCCCCTCCCCTAGTCCTATTCGGACTCCCCTTGGGGGGGCACCACCTCCTGGGCTGCTGCCATCTCTCTCCCCTAAGGCCCAATACTTCCCCGGGGGGTTCCGGTAACCCCTCAAGCACTCCGATTTTCTCCGAAATCACCCGGAACACTTCCGGTGTCTGAATATAGCCGTCCAATATATCAATATTTATGTCTCGACCATTATGAGACTCCTCGTCATGTCCGTGATCATATTTGGGACTCCGAACTACCTTCGATACATCAAAACACATAAACTCATAATACCGATCGTCACCGAACGTTAAGCGTGCGGACCCTACGGGTTCGAGAACTATGTAGATATAACCGAGACTCATCTCTGGTCAATAACCAATAGCGGAGCCTGGATGCTCATATTGGTTCCTACATATTCTACGAAGATATTTATCGGTCAAACCGCATAACAACATATGTTGTTCCTTTTGTCATCGGTATGTTACTTGCCCGAGACTCGATCGTCGGTATCTCAATACCTAGTTCAATCTCGTTACCGGCAAGTCTCTTTACTCGTTCCGTAATGCTACATCCCGTAACTAACTCATTAGCTACATTGCTTGCAAGGCTTATTGTGATGTACATTACCGAGAGGGCCAGAGATACCTCTCCGACAATCGGAGTGACAAATCCTAATCTTGATCCATGCCAACTAAATAAACACCATCGGAGACACCTGTAGAGCACCTTTATAATCACCCAGTTACGTTGTGACGTTTGGTAGCACACAAAGTGTTCCTCCGGTATTCGGAAGTTGCATGATCTCATAGTCATAGGAACATGTATATTTATGGAGAAAGCAATAGCAACAAACTAAACGATCATCGTGCTAAGCTAACGGGTGGGTCAAGTCAATCACATCATTCTCTAATGATGTGATCCCGTTAATCAAATGACAACTCATGTCTATGGTTAGGAAACATAACCATCATTGACTCAACGAGCTAGTCAAGTAGAGGCAAACTAGTGACACTCTGTTTGTCTATGTATTCACACATGTAATAAGTTTCCAGTTAATACAATTCTAGCATGAATAATAAACATTTATCATGATATAAGGAAATATAAATAACAACTTTATTATTGCCTCTAGGGCATATTTCCTTCAGTTCAGGTATACTGGGGCAGAATGGTTTCTTGTTCTACTAAGTCATTTGGGACCTTCTATGCGGGATAAAATTACATTTATTTTTTGGAGAGCTTGGCATTTGAGGAATGATTTAATTTTTGGAGAGGGCAAGGAATCAGTCACGACCTCGGTTAATTTTGTGGATAATTACTGGGCGACCTACAACAATTGACATTCCATGCCGATGGAGGACCCAAAGAATAAAGGTAAATATCCGATGAGTGGACAGAGAAGTGACCCTATTAGCTCAGTTGTTCAGACAAGGTGGACTCCCCCACCTCCAGAGTTTATTAAGATTAATGTAGACGCCAGATTCGTGGAGAGCATTAAAGCGGGAAGTGTGGGGGTGGTGGCAAGGGATTGTGATGGGAAAGTGCTGGTCTCCTCGTGGGATTACATTGCGAGTTGTAAAAGTGTGGAGGAAGCGGAACTCCGAGCCTGCATTGCTGGTCTCTATATAGATATTACTCTTCACTCTCCTATTATTATTGAGACTGACTGTGCTAGTGTTGCTGCGAGTTTTGCAGAGGAAGGGGTTGATAGATCACCCTTACATGACCTGAAGAAAGAAGGCTGGAGTATCTCTAAGCTGTTCACTTCGCTCAAAGTTGCTAAGATTAGGAGGTCGGCCAATATGGTGGCCCATCTATTAGCTAAATTTAGCTTTGATAATAGAGTGGATGGGACACTGGTAAATGATGTACCACCCTGTGTGGTAAATTCTGTAATGAATGATTGTAACATCTCAGTTTGATTAATATATGAGATGTTGGTTTAAAAAAACATAGGTAGCTTGAACGGAGAAGGGAGCAAACGCAATGAATGACACACCACTCGAAAGCGAGCGTGGTATGCAGGGTTCGCAAGGCCGTCCATGGCGATATGTAGGAGCTCATGTGGGAGGCCGGACCATGTCCTAAGTGCTGACACCGTCGAGACCTCTTGTTTCCCGATAGATCGGTGTGTTGAAAAAAATAAAAAATGCACATATTCAAAAAATGTCGGGAAAATTCATGATTGGAAAGAAAGTTAATGAAAATCAATAAACTATTCATGTTTTTATAAAAGTCACTAATTCAAAAAAAACACTAATTTAAATAATATATTCTTGAATTTTAAAAATGTTGGTGAATTTCAAAATATTCACAAATTTTAACAAATTCACTAATATGAACTAAGAAACCAATAATTTAGAAATAAGAAAATAAGAAGTGAAAGAGAAAGAGAAAAGTAAAAGGGAAGAGAAACCAAAAATAGAAGTGGAAATAGATTTTTTAAAAACTAATAACTAAAATAGAAATTAAATACTAAAAGCGAAATAAGAAAAACCGGACTTACTCAAACCGATGGTAAATGCTTTCAGAGTATACCAGCTACAATGTGCTTGTTCGGTCATAATGATGGGACTTCCTATATAACGCTCTCCGCGTCAAGTTGTTTGCCTTTCGCATAGGTGTTATCAAGTGGGCTGGCCTATCAGTAAGGAACTGTAGCGACAACACTATTTGGTGTCTAAAAAAACACTATTTGGTATTCGGTTTCTTCTCAAAAACGAATGTAGCGATTCTATGTTTTCCTATCCCTTTTAGTTAGTTTTTATAACAATCATGAATATTGTCTGATATTAAGAACATATTTTGAAATTTGCAAATATTTTTTAAAACCCCGAATAAAATTTGAAATATCCAAACAAAATTTTAAAATCTTGAACGTTTTCTGAAAGTTCTAGAACAAATTAATAAATCCATACAGTTTTTAAAACTAGAAAATTTCCTGATTTTCTGAACAAACTTTGAAAGTCATAAACAATTTTGAAAGCATGTACATTTTTTGGAGTTGTCGGAACTTTTTGAAAAATAATAAACTTGTAAACGAAGTAGAAAAAAGGAAACAGTGAAAACCCAGAAAAAACTAATATGGAAGATTCTGGAATATTCCTACCTACGTGAACGACATGAGCCCCAAGAACTGAAGTTTGCCTTCTACAGTTCTGCCTAGGCGCTCTCCAGCTCCACCTCCATAACCTCCGCCCCCGGAGACCCGGGAAGTGAAGCTGTCCGCCTCCACATCGCTACTAAGCGACTAATTGGTCGTCGATGCTGAGCCGACCAAGCTTGGCATCGATGGGAGGGGAGTAGCGGTGGCCTTCCTGGGACCAAAGCAGCGGCGACCTACTGTGCACTACTCTTCCTTGCTGTCGGCGACGCCCGTGGACGTGCCGACTTTGTGGTCGTCGCGGCAGGGGCGCGGCCTGGACGATGTCCTCCTCCTTGTCGTCGGTCTCACCGAACACCGCCTCGCCCACATCGTTGCACTCCTTGTAGGCGGCCGCCACCTCCGCCACCCACTGGTGGTACCGCCAGCTGGAGAGGCGGATCTCGCGAGCGGAGCGGTAGGACTCAAGCAGTGCCTCCTGTTCTGCATCCGACGCGACTGCCCTGCCGCACGGTGGACGCCCATATCGATCCCTATGGGCACATGAGTGATATTCGAGTGAACCTATGGTTATCATGTGATGTTCATTTTGCTTCACGATACTTCACAAAACCCGGGATGTATCAATATCCCCCTGAGTCATCACCATGCTCACTGTACTGAAATCCTCTTTACCAGTTTTGTTCTTATTTCTCGTTATTGTGTTCCGGCATCCCCCTGACCCCACATGTCATACGGGTATCCATTGGATATCCATGGAGCACAAACTATAACCATGCCCAACCCGGCTGTTCGTGGGTATCCATATCCATGGACCCATGGGCAGAAATGTGCTCCATACCCTTGCCCAACCGGGCCGGGTATCCATGGGTATCCAGATCCATGGATAAAATTGCCATCCCTACCCTTGACGTAGTCACCTGTGTCTAACGAGACGATGATGGATGCCATCACACCAAGAGGGGCCTAAGAATATCTCTTAGTTGCCAGAGGAGAAAATCTCACTCTCGAGATATCTAGTCCCTTGTCAAACTTTCCGATGAAATTGTAAGTTGTTGTTATGATCACTGTGTTACACGTGACGTTTGAGCAACACCAAAGCCCATCGTACACTACTAGGGAAAAGGCTAGCAGCAGCGCGGGTTTTAGACCTATCAGTAGCGCGGGGTGGTGCGCTACTGATAAGGCGCTACAGCTATCGAATAGCAGTAGCGTGCCTCCACCCACGCTACGGCTAAATCGACTTAGTAGCAGCGAGTTCCAGGAGGAGCGCTGCTGGTAATTAGTAGTAGCGCTTCTCTCTGCCCGCGCTGCTACTATTATTTCATATTTTATTTCTTTTTTATTTCATGTTGTACTCGTACACCTTTACACAAATTTTCATACAACAGGAATTTACAAATTGTTTTTACATCATAATGAGTTATTACATCACGGGGTGAAAGAACCGTGTGGACTAGTTTCAAGTGGACGGACATCCACTTGAAACTAATCCGCGGTTCTTTCACCCAATGATATAATAAATATCATCATCATCATCATATCATTAACAACTTATCATCATCATCATCATATCATTGGTCACTAGTCGTAATCACAAGTACTCCTCACATCTTCAACTCTAACACATTGTATCACATAATAAACATATTGTACCTCATAGGACCTACTACATTCTCTTAGGACCTACTATATTCTCTAAGGTAAAATAGCAAAAAACAAGATAGCCCCTCGCTCTCCATTATGGAGAATGCAGATTATCCTGTCTCCAATTCTTTCCTTTCACTTAATGTTGCTTCCAAGAACCTCCTTATGAATGTCCAAACATTTTTTCCACTCTTTGATTAGCATGTGTTCACCGGTTTCAGAAATTCGATATGCACAGGTGAGATCCGTAGGATGACCTGACTGTAGGTTCAGAACTTCAAGGCGACCATTGTAATACATCAGATGAGGCACACAATCCATCGGGATTTTCTGTTGAAAAACATAGTAATAACTTCATAGTTAGCAATGATGTACTAGTTTTAGAAGTATGCAAAAGATGCACGGATGTCGTAATAGTAAAATATCTTACCAGCGTATCTCCATAGAAGTTATCATGGTTCAACACGTGCACTAGTGGCACGTATTCACCATAATTTGGAGGAGTTCGATAATAGGTATTGTAATTCTCAAAAAAAGTACAATAAGCAATCAGATGATTTTTCTCCTTATAAGTTAATTCGGAACCATCAGTGTAGTGGGTTTTGTCTACCATCTTCTGCACATTCTTTGAAGATTCAAAATAAGCTGTCAACTATTTTGAAATAAACAATATAAATTAGTGAATAACTATGTTTGAGAAACTCACATTGCGGTAGAATCGGAAGCGTATCAACAAGGACCCAAATGTCCATATTGTCTTGCTCGATGTCAGGATCACCAAGATCCATGCTGACAATCATACCCTCATAAAAACCATACATTTTGCAAAGTGCTTCCCAATTTTGGCAACCAAAATGGGTTACGCTCTGAGAATTGTACAGATTTACTTCAAAATCGATATCATGATGGGTCCTTAGGTGTATTTTCTTTGTTTAAAAATTTTCATGGTCTTCAAAACCCATCCTCTCCAAGACATAGCGTCTTGCATGGCATGGGATAAGCTAGTCGAATTGTAAAAGATGAAAATTAGACGTTGAAATAGTTGAAGTCATGCTTAATTACGAAAAAAACACTTGTCGTTGTTGCGTACCGTTTCAATATCGAAGGTCTCCTCGAGCTTAATGCTGAAGCGCCGATCTTCATCCAGCTGAACGAACCTGTCGCACATACCTCGATCATCGTGGCACCAACTGCACTCCCCCGGGAGACTGTCTCGTCCGAGTACGACATTTCCTACGTTCATAATTCAAAGATTAAACTTGTACATATTCTAGCACAAGTCATGTCAGAATTCACGGAAAAATCCGACATGACCTTTGCTAAAAAAGGACATATCGAGCACCTGAAATTTACCGGAACGGAAATTAATCAACACTCCGGCAAAACATAGGTCACTCGGAGGTGTAACCAAAACATGAAATAACTGCTTAAACTAAAAAATAACACCAAATATGGCATGTTCAACTAGTTCTATTAATTCAACTAGTTCTGTTAATTCAACTAGTTCTTACTAAATATAAACTTAGTATAAAAAGAAAAAAAAACTAGTTCTTTCTAAAAATGAAGTAGTTCAACTAGTTATTAATTTACTTACTATACTAGTTCAACTAAAGCTTAACTAGTTCAACTAAAACTAAACTAGTTATATTAATTCAACTAGTTCTTACTAAATATAAACTTACTATAAATAGAAAGAAACTAGCACATCTACTACTACTAATTAACATCTAACTACTACATCTACTACTAATTAACATGTACTACTGCTAATTATACAACTAGTTTACCATCACTACTAGTAATTAATATCCACTACTTCTAAAAATCATTATCTATGAACCCTAAATTAACATCTACTACTACTAAAATCATCTACTAACTAAGCAAAGAGAGAGGGGGTGGGGAGGGGTGGGGGGCTTACAGAGGGAGAGACGGTGGCGGGGAGGTGCTCGGCGACGGAGGGGCGGCGAGGGCGGGCTCGGGATCGGGAGGGCGGCGGTCCTGGGCGGCGGGCTCGGCGGGCTCGATCGAGGGCGGCGGCGGTGAGGTTGAGGGCGGCGACAGTGTGGTCGAGAGCGGCGGCGGTGAGGTTGAGGGCGGGCAGCGGCGGCGGCGGTGAGGGCGCAGGCGCGCTCGGGCTCGGGCGGCGGCGACAGGGAGTAGGGGAACAGGCCGGTGGGGGGGAGGAGGACTTAGCGAAATTTTGATCCGGGGGGTGGTTAACTCGAACTAGCAGTAGCGCACGTATAGAAAACGCGCTATAGCTAACTTATCTACAGCGCGTTTTAGGGAAAACCGCTACTGCTAATGGAAGCAGTTATTTCTTTTGTTTAGTAAAAACATCAAAAATATACATTGGTCATCATTGATCTTTTTGTGTATAATCTAAATAGTCAACATGAATCCTCACTGTACCTGTATAGGTACAGGCGAGGATTCATATTGCAACCACAAATCATACACATATAGTTCAATGAAGACCAAGTGCTCGAGATAGGTTGAGAAGCAACATATTTAAGGTGGTAAACACCTTGTTCGCTTAGCAGTATGGGACTAAACTTAATTAGTTACGATCATACTTAGCAGCAGCGAGTTTTGAGCAAAACTGCTGCTACTAATTTCTTTAGCAGTAGCGCGTCCACGGGAAGGGCGCTACTACTATATCTAGCCTGGAGGCAACACCGTGGCAATTATAGTAGTAGCGCTCTTTTCACCTAGAGCGCTACTGCTACTCAGTCATTAGCAGCGCTCTTTTCTAAAGCTCGTTGTTGCTAATTAGTAGTAGCGTCTGTTTTTAGACCGCGCTGCTGCTAAGATTCTGTGTATAAGATTTTCCCTAGTAGTGGTATGGTAAAAAGTAACTATGACACTCTCATGGTCTACGGAGCAAAATCACATGTTAACACTCTATGTTATTACAACTAATTACAGATGATATTACTCAATTCATAACAAACAAGTTTGAGTCAATTCAATATGATCGTTCTTCCAACGTCAAATTCTCAATGTTGTTTAAGACTATCGTTACACTTAAGGATGTCGTAAGATCCGGAAAATGTGATCACCAACAACACTTGAGCTAGTCTTAGAGGCGAGACTAGGAACCTTTATTTTATCTGTTTATCATATCACACATGCATATAAGTTTTCCATCGAATCACATATTCCAGGATCATAGTAGTTATAACATGACATATAAGCACTTAGTTATGAATATGGGAATATAATAATACAATATTATGCCTTTAGGGCATATTTCCAACACTATCTCCCTTCACCCCGGATCGTTGCAGCTGGGGGTAAAACAGAGACCATTTATAGGCTGCATCTACGGGGACCTTTTCCCCTTAACCACCGATTGATAACCAGAGTTGGGAAGAACGGTGGTGGCGTATGTGATACGGGGTTGTTGTGCGTATACATGTATCTGTATCGGCTCTGCCCACAAATAGAAATATGCAAAGTGGCTTAGGAATCTGACATAGCATTTTTTAGGCACCGCTATAGATGCACGCTAGTGGGGAATCCAGACTCCCTGGGAATGCCTTAGTACTATTTATTTCTTCACCCTTGCTTACGATCCTTATTACTACATTTTATTTGAGTACTTTACTTTTATGCTTGTTACCTCGCTTCACCATAACATCACTTCTTTGGATTTCTCTCAACTTACATGCATAGCTATTTAAACCCTTCAATAGACAAAAGATTGATTCGTGTGCTCCTTGTGAGATCAATACTCTTACTTCGAAAAGGATACAACTAAACTGTTGGGGAACGCAGTATTTCAAAAAAATTCCTACGATCACGCAAGATCTATCTAGAAGATGCATAGTAACGAGAGGGGGAGAGTGTGTCTACGTAACCTCGTAGACCGAAAGCGGAAGCGTTTAGTAACGCGGTTGATGTAGTCGAACGTCTTCGCGATCCAACCGATCAAGTACCAAATGCACGGCACCTCCGTGATTTGCACACATTCATCTCGGTGATGTCCCTCGAACTTTTGATCCAGTTGAGGCCGAGGGAAAGTTTCGTCAACACGATGGTGTGGTGACGGTGATGATGAAGTTACCGACGCAGGGCTTCGCCTAAGCACTACGACAATATGACCGATGTGTAAAACTATGGAGGGGGGCACCGCACATGGCTAAAGATCAACTTGTGTGTCTATGGGGTGCCCCCTCCCCGTATATAAAGGAGGGGAGGAGGAGGCCGGCCGGCCCTAAGGGGGCGCGCCCAAGGGGGGGGGGGAATCCTACTCCAAGTAGGAATCGGTCCCCCCTTTCCTAGTCCAAGTAGGAGAAGAAGGGAGGAGAGGGAGTGGGAGAGGGAAAGAGGGGCCACGCCCCCTTCCCCTAGTCCTATTCGGACTCCCCTTAGGGGGGCGCCACCTCCTAAGGCCCACTAAGGCCCATTACTTCCCGAGGGGTTTCGGTAACCCCTCTGGCACTCCGGTTTTATCCCCGAAACCACCCGCAACACTTCCGGTGTCCGAATGTAACCTTCCAATATATCAATCTTTATGTCTCGACCATTTCGGGACTCCCTGTCATGTCCCTGATCTCATCTGGGACTCCGAACAACCTTCGGTACATCAAATCACATAACTCATAATACAAATAGTCATCGAACGTTAAGCGTGCGGACCCTACGGGTTCGAGAACTATGTAGACATGACCGAGACACATCTCCGGTCAATAACCAATAGCGGAACCTGGATGCTCATATTGGTTCCTACATATTTTATGAATATATTTATCGATCAAACCGCATAACAACATACGTTGTTCCCTTTGTCATCGGTATGTTACTTGCCCGAGATTCGATCGTCGGTATCATCATACCTAGTTCAATCTCGTTACTGGCAAGTCTCTTTACTCGCTCTGTAATGCATCATCCCGTAACTAACTCATTATTCATATTGCTTGCAAGGCTTATATTGATGTGCATTACCGAGAGGGCCCAGAGATACCTCTCCGAAACACGGAGTGACAAATCCTAATCTCAATCTATACCAACTCAACAAACACCATCGAAGACACCTGTTGAGCATCTTTATAATCACCCAGTTACATTGCGACGTTTGATAGCACACTAAGTGTTCCTCCGGTATTCGGAAGTTGCATAATCTCATAGTCATAGGAACATGTATAAGTCATGAAGAAAGCAATAACAATAAGCTAAACGATCATAATGCTAAGCTAACAGATGGGTCTTGTCCATCACATCATTCTCTAATGATGTGATCCCGTTTATCAAATGACAACACATGTCTATGGCTAGGAATTTTAACCATCTTTGATTAACGAGCTAGTTTATTAGAGGCATACTAGGGACACTCAGTTTGTCAATGTATTCACACATGTACTAAGTTTCCGGTTAATACAATTCTAGCATGAATAATAAACATTTATCATGATATAAGGAAATATAAATAACAACTTTATTATTGCCTCTAGGGCATATTTCCTTCATAAACCATGTGCATTTGCAGAACATCAGAAGTCACCGCTAGGAGCCCTAGCGGCTGTTGCGAGATCTCTGGTCTTTCTTCCTTATGTACTCGTGGATAGGATCATTATGGCTGGCTACCTAATCATCCTTCCTTGAGATGATTTGTTGAGCACACATGGGTCGGTACTTTGTCTCACTTCTCAATTAGCTGAATCGCTTATGTATCACCAGTTTCTACTTTCAAATTGAGCCCTGCCCAACTAAGTGCCGGGAAAAGGCACCTCTAACGGGGTACACCAAATCGCTTCTAAATGTCTGTACGGGGTGGTAGGGCCACTTTTTCCCACCCAATATGGTAGATCAAATGTGTACACGAATACGTACAAATATACGAAATCTCACAAACTAGTATCAAACATAGAAGTGGTTTGGAGAAATCCGAACACACTATGGACAAGCCTTTGACCCCACCACAAACCCACCTTTTCCTCTTCCTCCATTCTCTCTCCTCTCTCCATTGAACAAGGGGCGAACATTTGGTGCACCAGGTTGGATGGCCACCCCATCCACTGTCCCCGGACATGTTTGAACATGTTCGCGGTCGTTTGTGTCCATTTTAGTGCACGCCTTTGGACTTGCTCTAAAGGCCAGCATCGTGACCTCCTTGGGCGACCATGCCTTTGGGGGAAAAGGTAATGAGCTGGATGTGTAGGATGAGTGCAAGAGTAGTTCTTTTGTCTAGGATGAGTGCAAGAGTAGTTCTTTGTCCTTTCGATTCTTTATTTTGAGTTGGCACATGCAACAAATGATGATCTGAAATCCAATAGACAATATTTTCAAATAGTCCATACCTACTAAAAAAGGGATTACTGATTAGTGTTTCGTCCGTCATGCATTTTTACAGAAACCTCCCTCTCTTTTCTGGTATTAACCCGCCATCCATCTTTAAGTGAGAGAAAACCAACCATTTTTACGGTCTTACAGAAATACCCCTCTCTTTTATACAAAGTGGCTCACACTCCATGACAGAAAGCGAATCGTTTTTTGTGCTTTAACGAAAACCTCCTTGTTGTTTCTGTAATTAACCCGGAGTCTATCTAGAATAAATAGTACTCTTTTTCAAATATACATATCTTTTAAATCCTAACTCCAATTTTAACATGTTATATATGAAATTTGATTAAAAAATGGTAATAATATGAATATGATGTTATTTTACATGTTAAACATTAAAAAAATGTTTTTAGGGTGCAACCTTAATCAATATTGCACGATCCATCTCTTTTGCGTGCCGACACCAACCCAGATTGCAAATGGACACCTCAATAAAGCCCAATTGGAGACGAAAGAAATTGTCGATAACCATGCATGCACTCCTTGGCAAAATCTTGCATGAGAAAAAGCAGATTTCTCATCTTATGCTCAGATAGAGAGACGCCTCGGCAAGAACTATTGGGATATCGAGTCATGGTTATTGGGTTAGGGATGTGTGCTATTTTCTTCTCCCGCTGCAAGCGCATGGGCACTTTTGCTAGTAGCGTATAAATTTTCATAAAATTATATTAGAAGTATCCTTCCGGAGGCATTCGAGAATATTTGCAATTAAGTTTATACCGAGAAAATATACCATGTTGCCAATTCAATTTGTAATGGGTAGTAGATTTGCCCCCCCCCCCCTCCGGCGCGCAAAGTGCAAATTGATTTGGATTTTCAATTTTGTACCATGTTGCGTTCGTATCACCGATATTCTTCGATTTTAATGTTCATTACAACATTAAATATGTAAATAGTGAGCTTACTTTGTCTAGTTCAAACAATGTAATTATTTTGTGGACATTTGCGGCATCTGTAAGTCAAAATTCTAATATTGTTACCAACGGCATCATTTTAAATATTTTCAAAATCACATGTATATACTTATCTTGAGTTTTATTATTATTATATTATATATATTTTTAACTACAATATAAAAATACAGGTCAAAGTCAAATCTTAAAGATTATATCAATATCCCAAACATTACTTTTTCATGGTTCGAAGAGAGTAAGTAGGAAACATATACCTTAAATAGGATTTTGTGTATTCCAAGGTTAACTCAAGAGGCTAATAGTTTTTCTTTGTTGTTCCTAAGAAAAAGATCCGACTTTATTCATCAAGTAAGCAAAACACACAGAAGACAACGAAAAACACATACCCTAATAAAATAAATAGTTAGACCATGTTTCTTCAGAATTGTCGATACGAGCTTCAATTTTTTGCACCTCGATGTTTGTCTAATCCTTTGATAAGAAACCGTAAAAGACCAAAACTGCACAAGCTAAGCTAACCTCATATTTTTATATGTGAGCCCAATTCCAATGGTTGAGAACCTAAAATCGCTAAGCACATGGTGACTGAGTGTAGTTAGAAAGCGAGGTCACCGAACGGCTATTTTGTTGCTAAAATTTTGGGAAAGAATATTCTAAGTATATAAAGAGAAAGAAAGGAGAATTTGGCAATGCTACATAACATAGGCAACGTTTGTGTTTCATTCAAGTCTTGGATTTTGACAACAAAAACCAGGTGAACCATGAGGGCAAGACCAAGTAGATAGTTTCCACAAAAGGCTCCAAGGGTTAAAATCGCCAAATTCATTGATTAGGAAAAGGGTCAATCCTGGCTAAATCTCAGTCGGGGGGAGCCCAGCCCAGCCCAATTATTTTTTTAGGGGAGCCCAGCCCAAGTACACACCTGGGGGGCTTCAGCCAATGCCACACCCATTCCTTCGTCACTAAGAAAAAGGGGAATGGTACAAGTTTGCCCGTTCCTCATTTCTGAAGCCGCCAAAGCCACCGCTGCGCCTCCTTTTGCCTTCGCTTGCTCCGGATTCCAGCGCCGCCCAACCAGCCGCGCCATTGCTTCCACTCCCCATCGCCACGGCAGCGTCCTCCGAACCCCAGTCCGCTGCCGCGCCGACGCCCCATCACCGGCGCTGCAATGCTGTTGCCTCCCTAGGGTTCCAAGTTGAAGATCCCCTGGATCGTACTATCGCGGCGAGGCGATGGCCGGCGACGAGGTGAAGCCCCCTCGTGGCGAGGAGCTGCGGCCGGCGCCGCTGCCCGAGGATGTGCTCGCAGAAGTCCTCCGCCGCGTCCCACCGCGCTGGATCGCCACCTCCCGCTGCGTCTGCACGGCCTGGCGCGACGCCATCGATGCGCGCGGCCTCCTGCGCGCCGACCTGCTCCCGCTCTCGCTCTCCGGCCTCTTCATCCACTTCGACGATCACAAGTATCCCGAATTCCTTGCCCGCCCCTCCTCTGCGTCTGGCGCCCGCGCCATCAGCGGCAACCTCAGTTTCCTGCCCTCCGCCACCCCTCATGGCGGCACTATATGGGACGACGACTGCGATGATTGGCGTGACTATAACATCGATGATCACTGCAATGGGCTCCTCTTGCTTCACGGTAACCGGGTGGTTAACCCTGCCACCCGATGCTGGAGTGCTTTGCCACCGTGCCCTGCTCCCAAGGATGGCACAGGAAACGTGTGGTACAGTGGGCATCTGGTCTATGATCCGATGGTATCACCGTACTACGAGGTGTTTATGACCCCCCATTTGGATGACTATCATTCTGAAGATGAGGTTGACCCCTCGATGGAGGAATCTGAATGGCCACCATCACAATTAAAGATATATGTATTCTCATCAAAGTCGGGTTGTTGGAAGGAGAAGTATTTTTTTCGACAAGGGGGTGCTACAGGGATTGTCAGTGAGAGGCACATGGGTTACAAGCGATCCAATGGCGTCTATTATCGAGGAGCACTTTACGTACTCTGCAGTGTTTATTTAATTATGAGGTATGTGGTTTCTTAGTTTATATTTTATTTCACTTCTATCCTGCCATTTTGTTCTTAGACAGTTTTGTACATTGATTTGATTCTGCAGGATATCATTGTCTGATAATACGTACAGTGTAATTAAACCACCTGTCATGGATACCAGAGCACACGACTATCCTTGTGTCGATATTGTTAGATCAAAAAAGGGGGTGTACTTTGTGGCATTTGATAGGTACTGGCCTCAGCGTAAGTGTTGGCTTGGTGTTTGGATCCTCAATGAATCATGTGGTCAGATGGGGTGGATGTTGAAGCATGACAAAGACCTTAAGGATGCGCTAGCACATCACCGATATTGTGGACGACTTCATTGGATCTTAGAAGATATTAACTATAACCTGTTTTGTTCTTCTAGTTTCCTAGAAGGCAACAAGAAAGCAACCACTGAGGAGATTTTTGAATGGAACTCTGACGATGATGTTGAAAACGAGAACTTGGTTAAGCATTGTTGCTTAGAAGACAACAAGAAAGCAATAATTGAAAAGAAATTGGATTGGAAGTACAACAATCGTAATGTTGTTAACAATTGTGATATGGTTGAAGAGTGTCACTGGGGTGAAGAGCATTATGATGATTCATATGATGAAGACATTGAGATACTTGGGTTTCACCCATACAAAGAGATTGTCTTCTTGAGTAGTACACCAGAGTGGACAGCACTGGCATATCATTTGAATGGCTTCAAGATTGAAGAATTAGGGAATATATACCCAAATGATTATGGTCATTTCAAACAGTTAAGTAATGAACAGGAGAGGATCAAATCTTTTCCATACACCCCATGTTGGATTGAAGAGTTACCTAGGAACAATTAGTCTAGAAATTCATCTCACATACAAGCCTATTTTAGTTGCCATCTATTTAAGAGATGTATAAGAAATGACTTGCACAAGATGTTTGTGTCATCTATTTTTATGTAATGTATATGTAAGGATTGGTCCATTTCTATTGAAAAAGATGTTTCAATTATGTTTGTGTTTTTGGTTGTGGGTATTGTTATTTTTTTAAATCGCTACAACTTACTATAGTACTCCCTCCGTCCCTAAATAAGCGACACTTATTCTGGGACAGAGGGAGTATGTTTTTTCTTTTTTGAACAAGAGGGAGGCGCCATTTATTCCAACTTCAAAAACAGATTACAGAGAGGATCACAATGTCCTGTAGAGTGATATATCAGCTAGTTTCGTCCTTTGAGTCATGCAGTCCTAGGAATGTGTATTTTTCCTTTTGAGTCGAGCTCCCTGTTAGCTTCAAACATCTCACTCCTTTTGGATGAAATTGTCTGGACAGGCAAAGTTTCTTCCCTGTAGACCAGGCACTTTTTTCCTATGTGGGAGTTTAGGGATACAAAGTTCGACGAGGCAACAAGTTTACTGCAATTTAAATGTTCATGTGTTTTTAGATGCCAGTAGCTACATGGATTCTAAGTCAATGTCAAATTTCCGTCCTCTGTATGTATTGTTCGAATGTTCCTACATTCCCCATGGAAATGCCAACTCAAATTAACAGATTGCACTTGCAGCAAAACAAGATCTCAGCTGCACTTCGACAAGGGTATAATTAAGTTAGTAGTATGTTGCTAATTCACATCCAGTGTCTTGTCCTGACTGTCTAGGTAGTCAAGAAGAAGCAAGCAAACATCTGTGGTTTTCTTGGTCCTTCCTGGCCTGTCATATACTGAACTTCGTTCCTTTCAAGATCTACTTCACAATGAATATGCACAATGCTTCAGGTAAGAAATGGTTCAATTTTTATTTTTTTTGCTGAATTAAACTAAAATTGTGATGTGAAAGTCATCCCATTGATAAATCTGAGAGTGCTACTTCAGTCTAAAAAGTTTTTGCAAATATTAGGAGTCAGAGTTGCTGAATGTTGATCATCCAAATTCTGAGATGTGACTACTTCTGATCAAAGGAGTACAATTTGGTATTGCCATGGTAGGTCTGTGCCGATATATGGAAACAAAGAATGATTTTATCAGTCCCAGGAAACAGTCATGTATGTGCGAAGCAGGACAGAAGAGAAGGATGTATTTTGTAGGCAGTATCCTTTGTTAAGGTAGAACATAATCATTGTCCAGTCCAAATAGCTTTCTTTGACAACAAAAGGTTGACGAAATGGTAGCCACAAAGCTCCTATGCTTCTCACAGTCTGATCGGAACACATAGTCCAAACCAGAAAAAGAAGAGACACGATCAGAACAGCTTGACCCAGGTAGTTTTCCTACGGCTCACCGCCTCTCCGAATCAAATTGAAATTATAGGTTGAACCTTTGAAGTCCTACGAAATATACTTCTAGTACATCCAAGGTTGGTCTTAGGTATTACATATATATTTCAAACAGATAACTGATTAAAGGGAAGTTATCATATGTTTATGATTGTTGGCTGTGCATTTTCTCCTGCTACAACAATACTCCTGAAATATATACTCTTGAAATATGTACTACTCCCTCCGTTTCTAAATATAAGCCCTTTTACAGATAGTCCATATTGGAATATCTAAAAAGACATATTTAGGAACGGAGGGAGTAGTACATTTTTCAAGGGTAGCAAGTTTTGAGGTAATATGTTTCTATTTTCTATTTTACATCTTTACTCTTTTCTTAAGATAGAATTGATTTAATTCATTAATAAATATTTCCTTATCCTAATCTGCATGTAAATAGCATATATGGCTAACTTTGTATGCTACATGTACATTCAACAAACGCTTTGCTGTTTTCCTGGCTGTGTACACTGTTAATTTTAAACTGTTATACTTCTGTATCTTTTATTATCAGTCTTGTTTTTTTGCACTTCAGGAATTTAGGGGTACGAAGTTGAACAGACAATTAAGTTCACTAGTTTAGTGTTGATTTTTTTATGGTGGCAGGAACAACATGGACTGTAAGTCAGGCGTTTTTTTTTGACAGAAAGACTGTAAGGGAACCCCATACAGTATAATTGGTGCAACGAACCCAAATTGCAAGTATCATGCCTTGAACCTAGGTGGGTGGGAAGCCATCAGCCCCTTCCCACCACTAGGTTATGCCTTAGTTTGCCTGTAAGTCAGGCGTACTTCACACGTCTGTATTTTCACCCCGTATGTATCTGTGTACTTTGAATTGTTTCTACCTTCCTCGTTGGAGGGCTAACAACTCGATACTCAGTGAACAACAACTGAAGCATGAGCTTAATTTGTGTCGCTAAATTGTGGCTGCCATTGTTGGTGAATGGTGACCTGCCATCTATGTTTCTGGCTTGGGAACGAAGGATTACACCTACTCAGATAACAAACTGGAATTCTTCACTCGAAAACCCACCAACACCAAAGAATTGCCACGACGGTCAATCGTTTTTTTTTCCGCTAGGGATTGGACTTGTCGCATCATTCGCCCATGTTATTGAAACTGATTGTAGAGCTTGAAATTGATGCCTGTGTTCCACAGTGGTTGCTAAAACGTTTCATTTCTTATAACACCTAGAGAGCTGGTACCTTGTTCTTCAAAGAGTTATCCTTCCCATGTGGTACTTTAGGTGGATAGATTTTAGTGTAATGCTAGTAGTAAACCAGAAAAATTGTCAGGCAACCGTCTCAATGGTTAACTTTCAGTCTGCCTCGGTAAAAATAATGCAGGATCTCTAGGTTTCAGTTTTGGTTTTCTTGTTCACGTTTCCCTTTTTATCTATGTATCCAACTGTGGAATTCATATTTCTCTTTTGTACCTTTACACATGCCGAGGTACCAAATTACCATCACCTACAGAAGCTCAAGATTTCAGGATTCTAAGTTCCAATGGTGTATCTGTCAATACATAGGCAAGCTTGTGTTCTCCCCTTCAGACCCTTCAGATGAGAAAAATGCAGCTTGTAAAGTAACTCAGCAGTCACATTCACAGTGATATTACTAGTAAATTAAGATATTTTATCTATTTCTCTGTGACCACTATACTTGGGAGTCCAATCAGGCACTTCAATGTTCAGTCTCCTCGATATAATCAGAATGCCTGAAAGGGACACTAGTAAGTATTATTTCCTTTTTGTCATTGATATCTGTGGTCCGTTTCATATGTTTGATCAGTTTAAATAATTTCTTGCTATATTTCATAAAGTTTAATTTCCATGAATTAATATTTTTCTCATTTTGTTTTCAGGCACCTGCTACTATCTATGTCTGCAGCTTGATTGTTTCTGTTATGCTAAATGTTTGAGGATCTTATTAAACTTTAATTTATCTATTTCCTTCATAAACTCAAGGGGAGTTCCTTTCTTTGGATGCTCCAACTCAATAGAATTCTATGAAGCTAGACTGACGAGTTGGCGTAAAAAAAACTGCTCCTGATTGTCAGCCAGCAGCAGGAAGCACATGTTCATTATATCAAACCTAACATGTGAGTTAATCTTTCACCAGATCATTCTTCTCATCCAAAAGCAGCAATCAAAATACCCACACTTACCATCAAGATTACAAAAGTATGTCACACTTTGTCACCTAATTCACCAGCACACAGAACACATGAATATGAACTCTAAAAAACAAATCAGAGCCTGGCAAGACAGCAAGCCCAAGACAGTTGAAAATACTTTACCCTTAAACTCTCACCAGATCCAAGAACACTACTTCCGAGAGGACTTCCTGTCACCCTCCCCCCTCCTCCCCCTCCTCCCGCGATGCCCTGCAGGCGCACGGGAGGCTAACCCTAGCCGCCGGCAGGGCACCGCTCCTCCCCTCCCTCGCCGGTGCCAGGGGTGCGACTGGGCGAAGCCCAGCTGGCGCCGGCACCTGCGGGGTGCTCTTCTTCCCCTCGCGTGGGTGGCGAGACGCGGGGCGGCTCACCCTGGTCTGGCTGTTGTGCTAAGCGCCGGGCGCAGCAGCACGACGTCACGCCGGGACTGGTTGACGGTGGCAGCGCGGCGGTGGTGCGTTGGGCGGCGCAGTGGTGGCGGGCGCGCCTTGGTTGCCAGGGTTGGCGAGGTCGGGGCGAGATCTGGAGCAGGGTGGCGCGGCTGCAGGTCTCTGCCCCTACCATGGCCACGGCGGGTGGTGGTGCGACGTAGCAGCGACGGGCAAGCCAGAATCCCGGGCTACGACGGCTGGACAACGGCAGGTAACGCAGTTGCGCTCCTCGGTGAGCTTCCTTCGCCATTGGCGGCGGTCTTTGGGGTCTCTTCTTGCCGGTGGGTGGGTGTGTTGGTGGCCTCGCGTGGAGCTGCGGTCGCCGCCGAGGTAGGGCGACAGAGGAGGTGTCCGGTGGGGAGGCAGGCTGGAGGGATGGGAGGCGCGCTAGCACAGGGGTGTGCCGCCCTGAATGCGTCCGCTCCCCCTCCTCTGTTCCCGGACCGTGTGTGGGCTGACGCGGCTCCGGCCTTGTTTGAGGCGGGATGCATGTTGCGGTCTCTTCGATCTGGTGGGCCCTTTGGCCCAAAGCCGGTCACTTTGGTCGGTCTTGGGGGTGTCTGGATGCAAGGCTAGGATGCATCAGAGGGGTGGGCGTGCCGGGTTACATCACTTGGCCAATCTTGTATTGGCCAATGGCGGCGGCGTCCATGGATACCGTATCCTTAATGAAGGCTCTGTCGCGGTGCCCTTACTCCTTCGAGTTGCTCCGGGTGAAACTTGATCTTTGGGATCGGGTGGTGGAGGCTATTAGTGGTCGTTCCCTTCTAGGATGCACCATTTTGGAGTCCTTGTTCCATTGTTTTCCGCCTCAACTCTCCTCGGAGGATTGGATGTCTCCGTTGGCTCCAAGCGGTCCATCCTCAAGCATGTGTGGTGGCTTGGTAGTCGTTGGATGGTGTGGAGGTGCTCGGCGCCTTTGTATCTTACTTTAGGTGTGTGTGTCGCGTGCGGCGGTGGCGTGAGTTTGTATCGTGATGCTTCTGGTCGGTGCTTTATATATAAAGCGGGTCGAAAGCCTTTTTCGGTAAGAACACTACTTTCTCCTATCCAAAATAATGAACTAAGACCACGACACTAATTTTGGATCGAAGGGATTAATTAAAAGGCCCCCACTAAAGTCCCACTATTGATGTTTTTATGATGGCTGAAACTGATCGTAACTCCTTGTCTTGATCCTTGATTAATAGAGCTCTCTCTTTTTTGTAAAAACATAGAGCTCTCTCTTCCTATCAAAAGAAAATTTAGGCATAATGTGAAAGAATAAGAAATAAGAATAGCAGAAGTATGATATGCCCAGCTGCACGTTCCAATAATATTCCCTTAATCACCACAAAAATAAAACATACCTCTCATATTGTGCCGCGAGCTGTTTTTGTCGGAAAAGTACTACTACTAAATTGATTCTTCAGTTTTTTCATAAAATAAATAAATAAATTTATTCTTCAGATTTAATTAAGTTTAATATCAATCAAAAGAAGTATAAAAAAAGATAAATTCATAATCAATTTGTTGCAGCGTAAAGATGGATCGCTTGTTGGTCTCCCGTCGGGGCTACTGCTGCGTACTACGCCCTCCATAAAGAAATATTGTTTATAGAGGGGGCACAATCGATCTGAAGTTCTGAACACGTTCTCTCTGACTTCTCATTTCCAAACCGCTCGCAGGCCCCACATCTTATAACACGCACGCTGCGCCGCTGCCTCCTCGTCGAACTAAAATCCTAATCAATCTAGGTTTTTCAGATCAAACATCATCCAGGTAGGAGAGACATGGCCGGCGACAAGGACAAGCCGTGGAAGGCTGCTCGTGTCAATGACAGGGAGCCTCCTCGCCGATGAAGGCTGCTCGTGTCAACGCCTTCACCGGATCTTAGAAGATATTAACTACAAGCTGTTTCGTTCTTCTAGTTTTCTAGAAGGCAACAAAGAAGCAACCACTGAGGAGATTTTTGAATGGAACTCTGACGATGATGTTGAAAATGAGAACTTGGTTAAGCATTGTTGCTTAGAAGACAACAAGAAAGCAATAATTGAAAAGAAATTGGATTGGAAGCAGTTTGGAAGTACAACAATCGTAATGTTGTTAACAATTATGATATGGTTGAAGAGTGTTACTGGGATGAAAAGCATTATGATGATTCATATGATGAAGACATTGAGATACTTGGGTTTCACCCATATAAAGAGGTTGTCTTGAGTGCATCACATCATACAACACTGGCATATAATTGTTAGAAGTATAATTATGTTTAAGTTAGAGATAGGATTGGTTTAAACCATGTACGACTTGTCCCCTACTCCAAGTCTCTCTCACAATGTACTCTCTATATATATATCATATATGAGGGTTGGATCAATACAAGAGAAATAACACAATATCTATTCATCCATACACTATTTTTCATATGGTATTAGAGCGGTTTAAATTGTCCAACGACGCCGATCCTAGGACCTTCCACCACTTCTGTAGCTCGCCGCCCCCGGGGAGATAAATCTCCTCTCTCCGAGGGCGCGGCACCCGATCAATCAAAGATGAGATAGGTCACGTAGTTTTGGATCCAATTTTTCGAGTTCACAATCAATAGATCAATTACTTAGTTAGATTCGATCAATTCCTTTTAGCCACAAAATAAAATCCCTAAATCTACCCTCAAAATTCCGGTGAAAATCAAGCTTTGGTTGGTCTACACGACGGCGGGGCATGTTGTCGACCGTGGGGGACGCAGTCACCGATAGACTGCGGCTTCTCAGGCTGCGGCTTCTCAGGCGGAGACGGCGCACCGGCGAGCAGCAGCGAATGGCACGCGCGTTCACGGGTGGGTGTAGCTCCCATAGAGATTTCCATCGTGTACGAGACTACGAGTATGCGGATCTCACAACAACGATCAAGATCACGCCCGTTTGGATCACGGGAGGGCGGACTCTCGCACGCGGATCTCCGGGCTGACACCTCCAGTACGCGGCTCGACATGTCTGTAGCTCCTGAAGGAAATATGCCCTAGAGACAATAATAAAGTTATTATTTATTTCCTTATATCATGATAAATGTTTATTATTCATACTAGAATTGTATTAATCGGAAACATAATACATGTGTGAATACATAGACAAACAGAGTGTCACTAGTATGCCTCTACTTGACTAGCTCGTTGATCGAAGATGGTTATGTTTCCTAATCATAGACATGAGTTGTCATTTGATTAACGGGATCACATCATTAGGAAAATAATGTGATTGACTTGACCCATTTCGTTAGCTTAGCACTTGATCGTTTAGTTTGTTGCTATTACTTTCTTCATAACTTATACATGTTCCTATGACTATGAGATTATGCAACTCCCGTTTACCGGAGGAACACTTTGTGTGCTACCAAACGTCACAACGTAACTGGGTGATTATAAAGGTGCTCTACAGGTGTCTCCGAAGGTACTTGTTGGGTTGATGTATTTCGAGATTAGAATTGTCACTCCGATTGTCGGAGAGGTATCTCTGGGCCCTCTCGGTAATGCACATCACTCAAGCCTTGCAAGCATTGCAACTAATAAGTTAGTTGCGGGATGATGTATTACGGAACGAGTAAAGAGACTTGCCGGTAACGAGATTGAACTAGGTATTAAGATACCGACGATCGAATCTCAGGCAAGTAACATATTGATGACAAAGGGAACAACATATGTTGTTATGCGGTCTGACCGATAAAGATCTTCGTAGAATATGTAGGAGCTAATATGAGCATCCAGGTTCCGCTATTGGTTATTGACCGGAGACGTGTCTCGGTCATGTCTACATAGTTCTCGAACCCGTAGGGTCCGCACGCTTAAAGTTCGGTGACGATCGTAATTAGGGTTTTTGTGTTTTGATGTACCGAAGGTTGTTCGGAGTCCCTAATGTGATCATGGACATTACGAGGAGTCTGGAAATGGTCGAGACATAAAGATTGATATATTGGAAGCCTATATTTGGATATCGGAAACATTTCGGGTGAAATCGGGATTTTACCGGAGTACCGGGGGGTTACCGGAACCCCCCCCCCCCCGGGAGGGGGGGGTTATTGGGCCTACATGGGCCATAAGGGAGAAGAGGAGGGCCGGCCAGGGCAGGCCGCGCGCCCCCTCCCCCCCCTAGTCTGAATAGGACAAGGAAAGGGGGGCGGCGCCCCCCTTTCCTCTTTCTCCCTTCCCCCTTCCTTTTCCAACAAGGCAAGAGGGGGGAGTCCTACTCCCGGGTAGGACTCCTCCAGGCGCACCCCTAGGGCCGGCCGCACCTCCCCCTTTCCCTCCTTTATATACGGGGGCAAGGGGACACCCCAGGACACACAAGTTGATCTTCGTGATCGTTCCTTAGCCGTGTGCAGTGCCCCCTTCCACCATATTCCACCTCGGTCATATCGTAGCGGTGCTTAGGCGAAGCCCTGCGTCGGTAGAACATCATCACCGTCATCACGTCGTCGTGCTGACGAAACTCTCCCTCAATGTTTTGCTGGATCGGATCTCGAGGGACGTCACCGAGTTGAACATGTGCAGAACTCGGAGGTGCCGTATGTTCGGTACTTGGATCGGTCAGATCGGGAAGACGTACGACTACTTCCTCTATGTTGTGTCAACGCTTCCGTTGCCAGTCTACGAGGGTACGTAGACAACACTCTTCCCTCTTGTTGCTATGCATCACCATGATCTTACGTGTGCGCAGGAATTTTTTTGAAATTACTACGTTCCCCAATAGTGGCATCCGAGCCTAGGTTTTATGCGTTGATGGTGTGCACGAGTAGAACACAAGTGAGTTGTGGGCGATATAAGTCATACTGCTTACCAGCATGTCATACTTTGGTTCGGCGGTATTGTTGGATGAAGCGGCCCGGACCGACATTACGCGTACGCTTACGCGAGACTGGTTCTACCGACGTGCTTTGCACACAGGTGGCTGGCGGGTGTCAGTTTCTCCAACTTTAGTTGAACCAAGTGTGGCTACGCCCGGTCCTTGCGAAGGTTAAAACAACACCAACTTGACAAACTATCATTATGGTTTTGATGCGTAGGTAAGAACGGTTCTTGCTAAGCACGTAGCAGCCACGTAAAATTTGCAACAACAAAGTAGAGGACGTCTAACTTGTTTTTGCAGGGCATGTTGTGATGTGATATGGTCAAGACATGATGCTAAATTTTATTGTATGAGATGATCATGTTTTGTAACCGAGTTATCGGCAACTGGCAGGAGCCATATGGTTGTCGCTTTATTGTACGCAATGCAATTGCGCTGTAATGCTTTACTTTATCACTAAGCGGTAGCGATAGTCGTGGAAGCATAAGATTGGCGAGACGACAACGATGCTACGATGGTGATCAAGGTGTCACGCCGGTGATGATGGTGATCATGATGGTGCTTCGGAGATGGACATCACAAGCACAAGATGATGATGGCCATATCATATCACTTATATTGATTGCATGTGATGTTTATCTTGTATGCATCTTATCTTGCTTTGATTGACGGTAGCATTATAAGATGATCTCTCACTAAATTTCAAGATAAAAGTGTTCTCCCTGAGTATGTACCATTGCCAAAGTTCGTGTGCCCAGACACCACGTGATGATCAGGTGTGATAAGCTCTACGTCCATCTACAACGGGTACAAGCCAGTTTTGCACACGCAGAATACTCAGGTTAAACTTGACGAGCCTAGCATATGCAGATATGGCCTCGGAACACTAAGACCGAAAGGTCGAGCGTGAATCATATAGTAGATATGATCAACATATTGATGTTCACCATTGAAAGCTACTCCATTTCACGTGATGATCGGTTATGGTTTAGTTGATTTGGATCACGTGATCACTTAGAAGATTAGAGGGATGTCTTTCTAAGTGGGAGTTCTTAAGTAATATGATTAATTGAACTTAAATTTATCATGAACTTAGTACGTGATAGTATCTTGCTTGTGTATGTTTGATTGTAGATAGATGGCCCGTGTTGTTGTTCCGTTGAATTTTAATGCATTCCTTGAGAAAGCAAAGTTGAAATATGATAGTAGCAATTACACGGACTGGGTCCGTAACTTGAGGATTATCCTCATTGCTACACAGAAGAATTACGTCCTGAAAGCACCGCTAGGTGCCAGGCCTGCTGCTGGAGCAACACCAGATGTTATGAACGTCTGGCAGAGCAAAGCTGATGACTACTCGATAGTTCAGTGTGCCATGCTTTATGGCTTAGAATCGGGACTTCAACGACGTTTTGAACGTCATGGAGCATATGAGATGTTCCAGGAGTTGAAGTTAATATTTCAAGCAAATGCTCGGATTGAGAGATATGAAGTCTCCAATAAATTCTATAGCTGCAAGATGGAGGAGAATAGTTCTGTCAGTGAACATATACTCAAAATGTCTGAGTATCATAATCACTTGACTCAACGGGGAGTTAATCTTCCTGTTGATAGTGTCATTGACAGAGTTCTTCAATCACTGCCACCAAGCTACAAGAGCTTCATGATGAACTATAACATGCAAGGGATGGATAAGACAATTCCTGAGCTCTTCGCAATGCTAAAGGCCGAGGAGGTAGAAATCAAGAAGGAGCATCAAGTGTTGATGGTCAACAAGACCGCCAGTTTCAAGAAAAAGGGCAAATGGAAGAAGAAGGGGAACTTCAAGAAGAACAGTAAGCAAGTTACTGCTCAGGAGAAGAAACCCAAATCTGGACCTAAGCCTGAAACTGAGTGCTTCTACTGCAAGCAGACTGGACACTGGAAGCGGAACTGCCCCAAGTATTTGGTGGATAAGAAGGATGGCAAGGTGAACAAAGGTATATGTGATATACATGTTATTGATGTGTACCTTACTAGAGATCGCAGTAGCACCTGGGTATTTGATACTGGTTCTATTGCTAACATTTGCAACTCGAAACAGGGACTATGGATTAAGCGAACACTGGCAAAGGACGAGGTGACGATGCGCGTGGGAAATGGTTCCAAAGTCGACGTGATCGCGGTCGGCACGCTACCTCTACATCTACCTTCGGGATTAGTTTTAGACCTAAATAATTGTTATTTGGTGCCAGTGTTGAGCATGAACATTATATCTGGATCTTGTTTGATGCGAGACGGTTATTCATTTAAATCAGAGAATAATGGTTGTTCTATTTATATGAGTAATATCTTTTATGTTCATGCACCCTTGAAGAGTGGTCTATTTTTGATGAATCTCGATAGTAGTGATACACATATTCATAATGTTGAAACCAAAAGATGCAGAGTTGATAATGATAATGCAACTTATTTGTGGCACTGTCGTTTAGGTCATATCGGTGTAAAGCGCATGAAGAAACTCCATACTGATGGACTTTTGGAATCACTTGATTATGAATCACTTGGTACTTGCGAACCATGCCTCATGGGCAAGATGACAAAAACGCCGTTCTCCGGTACTATGGAGAGAGCAATGGATTTGTTGGAAATCATACATGCAGATGTATGTGGTCCGATGAATATTGAGGCTCGTGGCGGATATCATTATTTTCTCACCTTCACAGATGATTTAAGCAGATATGGGTATATCTACTTGATGAAACATAAGTCTGAAACATTTGAAAAGTTCAAAGAATTTCAGAGTGAAGTTGAAAATCATCGTAACAAGAAAATAAAGTTTCTACGATCTGATCGTGGAGGAGAATATTTGAGTTACGAGTTTGGTCTACATTTGAAACAATGCGGAATAGTTTCGCAACTCACGCCACCCGGAACACCACAGCGTAAGGTGTGTCCGAACGTCGTAATCGTACTTTACTAGATATGGTGTGATCTATGATGTCTCTTACAGATTTACCGCTATCATTTTGGGGTTATGCTTTAGAGACGGCTGCATTCACGTTAAATAGGGCACCATCGAAATCCGTTGAGGCGACACCTTGTGAACTGTGGTTTGGCAAGAAACCAAAATTGTCGTTTCTGAAAGTTTGGGGCTGCGATGCTTATGTGAAAAAGCTTCAACCTGATAAGCTCGAACCCAAATCGGAGAAATGTGTCTTCATAGGATAACCAAAGGAAACTGTTGGGTACACCTTCTATCACAGATCCGAAGACAAGACTTTCGTTGCTAAGAATGGATCCTTTCTAGAGAAGGAGTTTCTCTTGAAAGAAGTGAGTGGGAGAAAAGTAGAACTTGATGAGGTAACTGTACCTGCTCCCTTATTGGAAAGTAGTACATCACAGAAACCGGTTTCTGTGACACCTACACCAATTAGTGAGGAAGCTAATGATAATGATCATGAAACTTCAGATCAAGTTACTATCGAACCTCGTAGATCAACCAGAGTAAGATCCGCACCAGAGTGGTACGGTAATCCTATTCTGGAAGTCATGCTACTAGATCATGATGAACCTACGAACTATGAAGAAGCGATGGTGAGCCCAGATTTCGCAAAGTGGCTAGAAGCCATGAAATCTGAGATGGGATCCATGTATGAGAACAAAGTGTGGACTTTGGTTGACTTGCCCGTTGATTGGCAAGCAATTGAGAATAAATGGATCTTCAAGAAGAAGACTGACGCTGACAGTAATGTTACTGTCTACAAAGCTCGACTTGTTGCGAAAGGTTTTCGACAAGTTCAAGGGATTGACTATGATGAGACCTTCTCACCCGTAGCGATGCTTAAATCTGTCCGAATCATGTTAGCAATTGCCGCATTTTATGATTATGAAATTTGGCAAATGGATGTCAAAACTGCATTCCTGAATGGATTTCTGGAAGAAGAGTTGTATATGATGCAACCAGAAGGTTTTGTCGATCCAAAGGGAGCTAACAAAGTGTGCAAGCTCCAGCGATCCATTTATGGACTGGTGCAAGCCTCTCGGAGTTGGAATAAACACTTTTGATAGTGTGATCAAAGCATTTGGTTTTGTACAGACTTTTGGAGAAGCCTGTATTTACAAGAAAGTGAGTGGGAGCTCTGTAGCATTTCTGATATTATATGTGGATGACATATTATTGATTGGAAATGATATAGAATTTCTGGATAGCATAAAGGGATACTTGAATAAGAGTTTTTCAATGAAATACCTCGGTGAAGCTGCTTACATATTGGGCATTAAGATGTATAGAGATAGATCAAGATGCTTAATTGGACTTTCACAAAGCACATACCTTGACAAAGTTTTGAAGAAGTTCAAAATGGATCAAGCAAAGAAAGGGTTCTTGCCTGGGTTACAAGGTGTGAAGTTGAGTAAGACTCAATGTCCGACCTCGGCAGAAGATAGAGAGAAAATGAAACATGTTCCCTATGCTTCAGCCATAGGCTCTATCATGTATGTAATGCTGTGTACCAGACCTGATGTGTGCCTTGCTATAAGTCTAGCAGGGAGGTACCAAAGTAATCCAGGAGTGGATCACTGGACAGCGGTCAAGAACATCCTGAAATACCTGAAAAGGACTAAGGATATGTTTCTCATATATGGAGGTGACAAAGAGCTCATCGTAAATGGTTACGTTGATGCAAGCTTTGACACTGATCCGGACGATTCTAAATCGCAAATCGGATACGTGTTTATACTGAACGGTAGAGCTGTCAGTTGGTGCAGTTCTAAACAAAGCGTCATGGCGGCATCTACATGTGAAGCGGAGTACATAGCTGCTTCGGAAGCAGCAAATGAAGGAGTCTGGATGAAGGAGTTCATATCCGATCTAGGTGTCATATCTAGTGCATCGGGTCCAATGAAAATCTTTTGTGACAATATTGGTTCAATTGCCTTGGCAAAGGAATCCAGATTTCACAAGAGAACCAAGCACATCAAGAGACGCTTCAATTCCATTCGGGATTTAGTCCAAGTGGGAGACATAGAAATTTGCAAGATACATACGGATCTGAATGTTGCAGACCCGCTGACTAAGCCTCTTCCACGATCAAAACATGATCAGCACCAAGGCTCCATGGGTGTTAGAATCATTACTATGTAATCTCGATTATTGACTCTAGTGCAAGTGGGAGACTGAAGGAAATATGCCCTAGAGGCAATAATAAAGTTATTATTTATTTCCTTATATTATGATAAATGTTTATTATTCATGCTAGAATTGTATTAACCGGAAACATAATACATGTGTGAATACATAGACAAACAGAGTGTCACTAGTATGCCCCTACTTGACTAGCTCGTTGATCGAAGATGGTTATGTTTCCTAACCATAGACATGAGCTGTCATTTGATTAACGGGATCACATCATTAGGAGAATAATGTGATTGACTTGACCCATTCCGTTAGCTTAGCACTTGATCGTTTAGTTTGTTGCTATTGCTTTCTTCATAACTTATACATGTTCCTATGACTATGAGATTATGCAACTCCCGTTTACTGGAGGAACACTTTGTGTGCTACCAAATGTCACAACGTAACTGGGTGATTATAAAGGTGCTCTACAGGTGTCTCCGAAGGTACTTGTTGGGTTGGCGTATTTCGAGATTAGGATTTGTCACTTCGATTGTCGGAGAGATATCTCTGGGCCCTCTCGGTAATGCACATCACTCAAGCCTTGCAAGCGTTGCAACTAATAAGTTAGTTGTGGGATGATGTATTACGGAACGAGTAAAGAGACTTGCCAGTAACGAGATTGAACTAGGTATTAAGATACCGACGATCGAATCTCGGGCAAGTAACATACCGATGACAAAGGGAACAACGTATGTTGTTATGCGGTCTGACCGATAAAGATCTTCGTAGAATATGTAGGAGCCAATATGAGCATCCAGGTTTCGCTATTGGTTATTGACCGGAGACGTGTCTCGGTCATGTCTACATAGTTCTCGAACCCGTAGGGTCCGCACGCTTAAAGTTCGGTGACGATCGTAATTAGGGTTTTTGTGTTTTGATGTACTGAAGGTTGTTCAGAGTCCCGGATGTGATCACGGACATGATGAGGAGTCTCAAAATGGTCGAGACATAAAGATTGATATATTGGAAGCCTATATTTGGATATCGGAAACGTTCTGGGTGAAATCAGGATTTTACCGGAGTACCGGGGGGTTACCGGAACCCCCCGGGGGTTATTGGGTCTACATGGGCCATAAGGGAGAAGGGGGGGCGGCGCCCCCTTTCCTCTTTCTCCCTTCCCCCTTCCTTTTCCAACAAGGCAAGAGGGGGTAGTCCTACTCCCGGTGGGAGTAGGACTCCTCCAGGCGCACCCCTAGGGCCGGCCGCACCCCCCTCTCCCTCCTTTATATACGGGGGCAAGGGGGCACCCCAGGACACAGAAGTTGATCTTCGTGATCGTTCCTTAGCCGTGTGCGGTGCCCCCTTCCACCATATTCCACCTCGGTCATATCGTAGCGGTGCTTAGGCGAAGCCCTACGTCGGTAGAACATCATCACCGTCATCACACCGTCGTGCTAACGAAACTCTCCCTCAACGTTTTGCTGGATCGGAACTCGAGGGACGTCACCGAGTTGAACGTGTGCAGAACTCGGAGGTGTCGTACGTTCGGTACTTGGATCGGTCGGATCGGGAAGACGTACGACTACTTCCTCTACGTTGTGTCAACACTTTCATTGCCGGTCTACGAGGGTACGTAGACAACACTCTCCCCTCTCGTTGCTATGCATCACCATGATCTTGCGTGTGCGCAGGATTTTTTTTGAAATTACTACGTTCCCCAACAGCTCCATCAACCCGCACGACCTCCAGGGGCGGCCTCGCACGCACATGTGCCATAAGCAGCAGCAGTTCCAGGTACAGGACGAGTCACTCCCAGTAATTCATCACGCAGATGCACCATCAAGCTTCACATACATGCACGGGGCACGACCAAGTGCGTGCTGATGGATATGAGTATGCTACGATCGAGCTCCAACCAGATAGCATCAGCATCGAGCTTCTTCCGGACCCGGATCCACGCGTCTTCAGCTTCATCGACCTGTCCAGCATCAGCATCTCACGCACGCGGCGTCAATCTGCAGTAGTTCCTGCGGCACATCTACTCCAACACGGAGGGGTGCAGCCAGCCGAACACATCTACACCGAGCTGACCTGTTGCAACTGCATCGACATCTACACCAATCTGACACATCGATCTACACCGAGCATTCTGCATCAATATTCAACAACCCGAGCCGAACTACATCAACCTGTACGACTACGCGAGGCTATGAACCAACATACTTCTTCAGCACGGCGCAACATCGACAGTTCATCACCGCGGAGGGACACCTTCTAGCGACACATCATCGTCGACATGCCGCTGCAACGTCATCGCCGACACTTCATCACCAAGATCTTCATCAACGTCGTCTTCACCAACATCTTGATCAACACACCGCCGCCGCCTCGTCCACAAGATGGGCACCTGGCGTCCTCTGACAGACTTTTCTGCAAGACGCGACCTCGACGACGGCAATGACCGCGTCACGACGACGGCAATGACCGCGTCACAACGATGGCATCGACCGCGTCATCCACGACGGCACAACTGCATCGACATGGCGTCACTATAGTGACGACCCCTACACGGCCACACGGTTCTAGCAAAACCGATGTGTGCTCGATGGGTTTCCTCCGGTCTTGGCAAAACTGGTGGTGGACTCATCGCCGACGGCACCCTCCGACATCCGCAAGGTGCATCGTCCACGACTGCAGCTCCGTCATCTACAACATCGTGCAATCTTCGGACATGTCTTCGTCATTTATCAGGATGCATGGGTCAGCCTTGACTTTGAAGGGAGGAATTTCATGAAACTTTTCATAATCTTCGGACATGTCTGTCTTGCCCTCCACTCCCACGATGTCCCTTTTTCCTGAAAGAACTGTGTGGCGCTTTGGCTCAACGTATGATGTATTCGCTTCCTTATCTCTTCTTTTTCTCGGTTTGGTAGACATGTTCTTCACATAGATAACCTATGACACATCATTGGCTAGGATGAACGGTTCATCAGTGTACCCAAGATTGTTCAGATCCACTGTTGTCATTCCATACTGTGGGTCTACCTGTACCCCGCCTTCTGAAAGATTGATCCATTTGCACTTAAACAAAGGGACCTTAAAATCATGTCCGTAGTCAAGTTCCCATATGTCCACTATGTAACCATAATATGTGTCCTTTCCCCTCTCGGTTGTTGCATCAAAGCGGACACCGCTGTTTTGGTTGGTGCTCTTTTGATCTTGGGCGATCGTGTAAAATGTATTCCCATTTATCTCATATCCTTTGTAAGTCAATACAGTCGAAGATGGCCCCCTGGACAACGAGCACAACTCATCACAAACAGTGTTGTCACCTCTGAGACGTGTTTCCAACCAACTGTTGAAAGTACTGATGTGTTCACATGTAATCTAGTCGTCGCACTACTCCGGGTGTTTGGAGCGCAGACTGTTCTTGTGTTCATCGACATACGGGGTCCCAAGGTAGAGTTCTGTAGAACTGTGTAGTGTGCTTGAGACCAAGAATATCCGTCCCTGCATATTTTTGAGTCCCCTCCAAGCCTGCCTTTTCCAATCAGTCTCCCCTCATACCACGATTTAGGGAGACCTATCTTCTTAAGGCCAGGAATGAAGTCAACACAAAACCAAATGACATCCTCTGTTTGATGGCCCATGGAGATCCTTCCTTCTGGCCTAGCGCGGTTACGCACATATTTCTTTAGGACTCCCATGAACCTCTCAAAGGGGTACATATTGTGTAGAAATACGGGCCCAGAATGACAATCTCGTCAACTAGATGAACTAGGACGTGCGTCATGATATTGAAGAAGGATGGTGGGAACACCAGCTCGAAACTGACAAGACATTGCACCACATCACTCCTTAGCCTTGGTATGATTTCTGGATCGATCACCTTCTGAGAGATTGCATTGAGGAATGCACATAGCTTCACAATGGCTAATCGGACGTTTTCCGGTAGAAGCCCCCTCAATGCAACCGGAAGCAGTTGCGTCATAATCACGTGGCAGTCATGAGACTTTAGGTTCTGAAACTTTTTCTCTGGCATATTTATTATTCCCTTTATATTCGACGAGAAGCCAGTCGGGACCTTCATACTAAGCAGGCATTCAAAGAAGATTTCCTTCTCTTTTTTGGTAAGAGCGTAGCTGGCAGGACATTCATACTGCTTTGGAGGCATGCCGTATTTTTCGTGCAAACGTTGCAGGTCCTCCCGTGCCTCAACTGTATCTTTTGTCTTCCCATACACGCCCAAGAAGCCTAACAAGTTCATGCAAAGGTTCTTCGTCACGTGCATCACGTCGATCGAAGAGCGGACCTCTAGGTCTTTCCAGTAGGGTAGGTCCCAAAATATAGATTTCTTCTTCCACATGGGTGCGTGTCCCTCAGCGTCATTCGGAACAGCTAGTCCGCCGGGACCCTTTCCAAAGATTACGTGTAAATCATTGACCATAGGAAGTACGTGATCACCGGTACGCATGGCGGGCTTCTTCCGGTGATCTGCCTCGCCTTTGAAATGCTTGCCTTTCTTTCGACATTGATGGTTGGTCGGAAGAAATCGATGATGGCCCAGGTACACATTCTTTCTGCATTTGTCCAGGTATATACTTTCGGTGTCAGCTAAACAATGCGTGCATGCGTGGTATCCCTTGTTTGTCTGTCCTGAAAGGTTACTGAGAGCGGGCCAATCATTGATGGTTACAAACAGCAACGCGCACAGGTTAAATTCCTCCTGTTTGTGCTCATCCCACGCACGTACACCGTTTCCATTTCACAGTTGTAAAAGTTCTTCAACTAATGGCCTTAGGTACACATCAATGTCGTTACCGGGTTGCTTAGGGCCTTGGATGAGAACTAGCATCATAATGAACTTCCGCTTCATGCACATCCAAGGAGGAAGGTTATACATACATAGAGTCACGGGTCAGGTGTTGTGATTGCTGCTCTACTCCCCGAAAGGATTAATGCCATCCGTGCTTAAACAAAACCATACGTTCCTTGGGTCACGTGCAAACTCAGCCCAGTACTCTCTCTTGATTTTTCTCCACTGCGACCCATCAGCGGGTGCTCTTAACTTCCCGTCTTTCTTACGGTCCTCATTGTGCATCGCATCAACTTGGCATGCTCTTCGTTTCTGAACAGTCGTTTCAACCGTGGTATTATACGAGCATACCACATCACCTTCGTAGGAACCCTCTTCCTACGGGGCTCGCCGTCAACATCACCAGGGTCATCCCGTCTGATCTTATACCGCAATGCACCGCATACCGGGCATGCATTCAAATCCTCGTACGCACCGCGATAGAGGATGCAGTCATTAGGGCATGCATGTATCTTCTGCACCTCCAATCCTAGAGGGCATACGACCTTCTTTTGTACGTACTGTCGGGCAATTCGTTATCCTTTGGAAGCTTCTTCTTCAATATTTTCAGTAGCTTCTCAAATCCTTTGTCAGGCACAACATTCTTTGCCTTCCACTGCAGCAATTCCAATACGGTGCCGAGCTTTGTGTTGCCATCTTCGCAATTGGGGTACAACCCTTTTTTGTGATCCTCTAACATGCGATCGAACTTCAGCTTCTCCTTTTGACTTTTGCATTGCGTCCTTGCATCGACAATGACCCGGCGGAGATCATCATCATCGGGCACATCGTCTGGTTCCTCTTGATCTTCAGCAGCTTCCCCCGTTGCAGCATCATCGGACACATCGTCTAGTTCCTCTTGATCTTCAGCAGCTCCCCCCGTTGCAGCATCACCGTATTTAGGGGCCACATAGTTGTCATCGTCCTCTTCTTCTTCGTTGTCTTCCATCATAACCCCTATTTCTCCGTGCTTCGTCCAAACATTATAGTGTGGCATGAAACCCTTATAAAGCAGGTGGGTGTGAAGGATTTTTCGGTTAGAGTAAGACTTCGTATTCCAACATATAGGGCATGGACAACACATAAAACCATTCTGCTTGTTTGCCTCAGCCACTTCGAGAAAATTATGCACGCCCTTAATGTACTCGGAGGTGTGTCTGTTACCATACATCCATTGCCGGTTCATCTGCATGCATTATATATAATTATGTGTGTCAAAAGTAAGAAAATCAGACACGTATCTATCTAAAGTAAAAAAATCAGACAAGTATCTATCTAAAGTAAAAAAAATCAGAAAGAAGATAAGAACAAGAGGCTCACCACGGTGGTGTCGGCGACGAGATCGGCGCGGGCAATTGACGGCGGTGAAAACGGGGACGGGGCGTGACGGACCGCTAAATCTAGACAAATCTCGAGAAAAATGGAGCTCCGAGGTCGAGCTTCGAGAGGAGAAAGCTTAACTAGTGTGGCTCGGGCATTTCATCGAACACCTCATGTGTATAGGAGGTGAGCTAGAGCACCCAAATGCACCCCCCTCGCCGGCCAGAAAAAAACAGAGCACTATGGAGTGCTCTGCTGCGGCGATGGGGTATATATAGGCAGCTTATTTGTCCCGGTTCGTGACAGGAACCGGGACTAAAGCCCACCCTTCTCGGTTCTAGGCACGAACCGGTACCAATGGTTGTGGGCCAGGAGCGTGGCCCATTGGTCCCGGTTCGTGCCTAGAGCCGGAACAAATGGATCCAGACGAACCGGGACCAATGCCCACGAGGCCCCGGCCGGCCCCCTGGGCTCATGAACCGGGACTAATGCCCCCATTGGTCTCGGTTCGTGAAGAACCGGGACTAATGGACTGGCCAGACCCGAACCAAAACCCTGTTTTCTACTAGTGGAAATATGTACATTTTTCAAGGGTAGCAAATTTTGTAATAACATGTTTCTATTTTCTATTTTACTATGTACATAGCATCCATGGCTAACTTTGGATGCTACATGTAACGTTCAACAATCGCGTTGCTTTCTGTGAGAAAGGATTGCTTACTCAAAGCATTTAAATTAATTGCTTATGTTACTGCCTCAAGCTATGTTTCAGCATACCCAATGACCCGAAGTCTCAGTGATTAGGCATTATGGGACCCAAAATTATCATAAGTGCTAGAAAGAGAAGTTGCCATCAAGATAAGCATAACCAATTACCAGAGCCACATGTACCCTCGATTGTCAGAGACGGCAACCCTGAAGAGTTTAAATGAGAAGCTGATTATTAGCCATCAACATGATTGGGTAAGTTTTGCTCCTTAGTGCAACATTATTCCAATAGTCACTTTATTACGTGATACATCTAGTCAATCTACCATTTAGGTGGCACCAGCGAGATCCAGCTAAGGTAAGAAACTTCTTTGCGAAATGCCTAGTCAAAGCCTTTGAAACTATGCATTTTGAATTATCCAGACACTAATTAATAATTTAATGTGAGATTGTATGTTTGATGCATTCAGCTTCATTATTCTACTACGTCGCAAGTTCCTAACCATGTCGTTGGAAACTCTATAGGCAGTAGGCTTGTAACGAGTTGAAGCCACTGCCATCAAGCAGCTTCCCGGAGGAATATCTGATCCGTTGGCTCTTTTACAACGATCCAGATATCCAAATGATTATTGCAAAAATACATTAGGTTCCTCATTCAGAAAAGTTGTCCAATTATCATCTGTCCTGTTTGCATGGTCAATTTCAGAAGCTTGAATTCAAGTGCACAAATCAATCTGTGATTTGCCTTTTCTTCTCTATGGGCTGCAACGGCCAGCAAATACTGAGAGAACTTTCTGCCTGTGGTAGTATTATTATACTCTGCGTGTGTACTTAACTTATGCTCTTTTTAATCTGAACACTGTGAAGAGAAGCTACCATCTTTTTATTGTCTATAAAATTGAAATGTGTGTTTCCTTGTGCACACACCATAAATGGAAATGCACTTTCTTATCAAAAGGCATGAATTATGCCTCGTCCTATGAATCTGAATATACATTTAGGGATTTGTGCTTCAATTCTATGAAGAAAGTATAAGGTGAACAACTACTACCGTTTGCTGGTGCCGAGCTGCAGCTAATTACGAAAATTGGTTATGAAAACTGAGCCTCAAATCTGGAAGAAACACATTCGTATACGAAAATAATTGTCCAATTAGTACCTCCTTAGTTATGAAACTTTTCACACAAAAGTGCACAACACTTAGGTAGGCAAAAAACTTGTATACCATCGTCAGGGATGAGCCTAGCGAGGGTGGCAGCTCCTGTCTATCACCGATCGGTCGTCCGACGGCGGGACCCGCCAGTGATAACCACTCTGCAATAGGAAAAAAGGATTATGTCTTAGCCATGGTTAATAACATATTTTTTTTCTTTCTTATGCAATGTAGCATTTCATCTAAACAAGCAATAAAACATGTTGTGCAATGAAGTACTATGTCTTAGTGTTATTTCTAATCATTAATGGTTGTATGCGCAAACAAAAATTATTGGTGATTAGTGCTTCAACTCCAGTAGTTTTTGCCTATGCACGGCCAGTAGCACATGCGTGGCTACTCAAGTTAAACAGATCCAGGTTTTATCACAGTTAGGCGCAAATAAATATCAGTGAGTAAGCCGCATTATCTGTGAGTAAGCCACATTAAATAACATTTTGAAGTAAGGATGGGAGGATAAACTCCTATATAAGTATTGCTTGTTTTTAGAAAATAATCCATCGTTGTCTAGTCCGGTTAGGATATCTGGCTTTCCCTAGACGACCCGGGTTCAAATCTCAACAATAATGGAATGCAGCGCTTTTTTGCCATCGCAATATTTTCACCCATTTTATAATTTTATTATACTATGTTTGGGTGCCATCCCCATATTTTGAAGACATCTGAATATTTATGACTTTACTTTTCTATAGTGTGCTTTTTATTATCTATGCTTTTGGTAACATCTATGCTTCTATGCTATTATTAAAAAAGCAAACATAAACTACCCTAAAACCACACAACCAACTGTACACGGAATAACCAGGACCCTCCGATTAACTCAACTTAAACACATCCTACTGTCTGTATTACGCTAATGATGTATCAACCAGATCATCGACGTCCCAGATCAAATGTTCTGCCCAACAGACGCCGTGGTCTGCCAATCCTCTTCGCGCTCCGCGTCCCCCGCCCGCAACTCGCGGATCTATTCCACCCACCTCCATAGTTCCCCACCCCCTCCCTCCTCTCTTGTGCTCACCACCGCTACAAGACGCCGCCGGGCGACTCGGGGTGCAGCAGACTCGGCCTGCGGGCGCCGGAATCCCTCTCCTTCGTCGAGCGACGGCGGCGCGGGACGCATCGGGACCGACCTGCGTCGGCGGCGGCGGGATCCCTCTCCTCCTCCGAGTAGCGGCGGCAGTGCGGGACGCAGCGGGCGGCGCATAGCGGTAACCTAGCTCCCCCCGTTCAGCCACTCCATCCCCGTGCTCTATTCTCCCCTACCCAGCTAGGATTCTCCTCACCCCCACGCTCCTACCACACTTGATATTGGTGCCCCCGCTTCCTCCTGGGACGATACTGCCCCATGGATCCCGCCGGCGCCTCACTTCCCCCAGCCTCCTCTCCATGTGACCCCACGATGCCGCCGCCTCACTGTCCCCACCGCGCCCCGTGCTGGTTGCAGCCTCCCTAGCCCTCCTCTCCAGTCACCCGTCATCTAAAAGAAGCGACACCGAGAAGAAAATGGTCAAAATCGTTTACCTGCTGATGTGTTCTTTATACGACTTGTTGGTTCAAAATTTTCCAATCCGTTATGTGATTACTACAGCATCACAAAATGTTAGATGTGTTTGTAAGTAAATACCGCGTAAACAGATCCCACACCTATTCACTCCCGGCTCTATCCAAATCCCCACCATGAGCTCCTTCCTCATGTGGATGACCCATGTCGAGTTCTATATAATTGATTGGATAACCCATGTGGAGTTCCGTATAATTGATTTTGCTGTAAAATTTGTCCAGTTCTAACTAATTCATGACGGGAATTTCAATCTCTTGTGTTCCTAATTTTATTACAAGATTAATTACTGGGTCCTATGAATTTTTTTAGTAGAAGATTTGTGAGTATTTTTCGGCATCGGGTCCTATGAATTGATAAATGTTGGAATGTTGAAAAGATTGTCGATACATTGGTTGAAACAAACAGGTTTCTGTTTTTGCCCATTCTGTTGACGCTGACAACTTGATCTGATTACATTTGTGTTTGCATTACCATTCCTCAAACAAACACCTCCCTAAATGCTTTATACTTGGTTTGGTCTTGTTGGGCATGCCAGGTTTCTTTGTTTTGTTAAAGGATATTATTTATTATGTAAGTTTGACCTTTAACAGTTCCTGACGAAAAGTATATATGAGCTCCTAAATGTCTAGAAATTTTGCAGCTCATGTAAATGGATCTCTGTTATAGTGAAGGAACCAGAGGGAAGGATGCTACTGTCTTAGCAGCGGTGTTGATACGTAAGCACTCCACCTATTCTATTTTTTTTGTATCTTTTCACAAGTAACTATCGAACTTGTGTGCTGTCATGCCTCCTAATCTGTCTTCTCCATTGCATCAGCTACAAAAAAAATGAGAAAGAGACTAAAAGGTGCATAGATGAGTAACAGATATGAAAAACACTTGTATACATCATGTCTTGGATAAGAAACATTATGAAAACTTAAATGAAAAATTGTTAGTCAATCTCAAACAGCCGTGACTATCCTGATTTGACGACAGTTATGCGAATTCAGTTGTTGTAGCAGAGTATTGATCTAATGGTCATGAAGTGATGTTTAATTATCAAGATGTGAACTCATTTCTTCTTCTACTGAAATGTTCTTCCGACAGGTCATTATGTGGAGCTTGTGAAGGAAAAAGATAAACCAACAAGCTTAGGCGATCGTCTATTGGCGACAACCTGGTATAGATGACCCACCTATTGTTGATTTTCCAGCTCTCACTTTGTAGGTCTGCAATTGTATCTCCTGTACAAAACAAGAGAGCATTTAAATTTGACACCTACAAATTTGTGGCTTGCTGCATAGGGGATTGCCATATCTATATTCTAATATTCTCTATATATATTTTATTAACGTTCATATCAAATCTTTGTGGTATGTAGGTTCAATAGGTGACAAAACTGATTCTCTCTTACCAGCTATGACTACATGGTCAATATATATACATGTGCAACATCCAAGAAGAGAGATGTCATCGAACTTCTCATTAACTTTTTCCGGCTCTACTCTCTCCTTTACTGTTGAGAGCATATGGAGTGCTATCAATCAATATGAACAGCTTCCTGCCGCCTCTCTTCTTCTGGATTGCTTTGTTTATGAAAATATTCGGTAACTCGATATTTTTCTCTTACTTCATGAGATTATATAATGCTAAGATTTTACTGGTTTCATCTTCTATGTTTGTAGTCATAGCTGAGTTTGTTATTTCTGCGGGAAATGACTAATATGACTTCAGATCCAGCTAAAACACATCATGTTGACATTAATTTTGGAACTTAGAAAATTCTGGAGATGACAAATGTGTCAGTAACCTAAAACACATATTGAAGTATCATTCACCAAGTAGTGCTCAGATGGTAACTTGGTGAGTTATACTGCATATCAGTGCAATCACATTTCTGTACTTTCTCTCCAATAGGGAGGTACGTACAACGATACAAGGCTGTAAATATTAGTAGCACATCTTCTCACATAAGTTACCAAAGCCATGTCCTTCTAATTTTACCCTTATCATGCTTATAGAGCTCGGGAGAGGGGTTGCTAGCTTTGGTAGCTTGATTTTGGTCTGGGGGTAAAGATTTACCATGGGAACTAGGCACAACAATGTTACGTAAATTAGAAAAAAACATGTATCCTTCTATGAACTATATAGTAATTCTGAGCCTGTATGCATATCATTTTTGGGTGTACAGTTTCTGCTATTGTGGATGCTACCAGTTCCAGTTGACAACAATATATTATATCTTTTTTAGGATGTAAATTCGAAACCCGTAATTTGCATTCCTAATCTTTTTAATTATTCTTGTTGTGATGAATAATTTAAGGGTGTCGGTGTTGATATGTGCCATAAAACCCACAGGTTTCCTTTGAGCTCTTTCATTAATGATGTTTGCTCCTCTTTTGTACTTCTAATTATTATGGCAGGAAGTCTCACTACTACACAATTCATGCCTCTGCCAAATATTCTAATCATCTGTATTTTTGAAGTTGTAGATGATTAGATTTTCAGCTAATTTTCTGTTGTAGTATACACATTGTGGCAAGCTAACACTGAAAAGCAGAAATTGGACGCCTCAAGTTCCTGAAGTTTTCATCGCAAAAAAGATAAACTGCTAGACTTAATGAGTGCAGACAATGGAATTCTCGATTTTTATCTGTGCCGTTCAAAAGATGTTGCTTTAGGACATATTTGTAAGCCTTGGAGCTTGTACTTTGGCATGATACCACATTCAAGACCAGAGTTAGTTTTTTTTTAGGGAATGATCAGAAAGTTAGTGAGGATGAGGGAATGTGCTTTTGTTAGAGTTGTTCAGGATGATGGGAGCTGCGGTTTTGGGCCTCCCATATGCTTGTTTGTGCCTGAATATGAGTGTACTTCAAGACGTAATACAAAAATACTTGTTTATGCGATGTAATGTGGATATACATGATCCTATTGGGGTGTGCATACTTAAGGATTTCATGAATGGAATATTGTACTTTTTTGCGGCGAAATGAAACATTGTACTTGTATAATCAATTTACTTCACATGAATATAATTTTATCTGATGCTCCAGATAATTAAAAGTTTACAACTCATTCATGCTATTAGATTTTTGGATGACCAATAATTTGTTACAACAATTAGATGTTTGTCTATGCATTGCAATATGCAATTAGGAAGGTTCGTAAATCTGACGAAAGTATTTTCTGGAAATTTATATGTGATGTTTTTTGCTAGCTCATAAGAACTATAGATGAATGGGATTTTTTTTCTATTATGCTATCGTGCGTTGCACGTGCAAGCTTACTAGTATCAACAAAGGGTGAACACATCCTCTCTTTCTTTCTGCCAATCATATATATATATATATATATATACTGCTAAGAAAAATTGAGAGATGTTCAATGGCCTATGCGGATGCTTAATGCGTACATGGAGCAGCTCAATAGAAGCATGCAAAAATGCAACATTTCCTGAATTAGGAAACCCAATTTGTTACATGGAAATATGTACATCAGGCAACATTTCATCCAACCAAAATATAACTACATACAATTTTTTTGCTTCAGACATGTTGCGACGAAAAATGCTTTCAAGAATATTTTGGGCATGCCGAGTCAGCCCAATGTCGATTCCATGCCGTGACAAAATGGCATGAGCAGGGTAGTAGTTCTTCAGTCATTCACAGGCTACTGGATGCTCCCTCATTCCAGCAGCAGCTGTTCTAACTCATCAAAGGCGTCGGTTTCGTTTTCGTCATGGAATTCTCCAGATTCGTCGTTGTCAACCACCGCCAGTTCATCATGGGGAGATACACCTGTTTTCTGGTAGAACTCTTCCTTCTGGGCATCCCACTCTTTGACGATTTCCTCTACCTTGTCACCCAGCAGTTTGTCATTCTGAAGGATGTGCTTGGCATCTTCCACATCAACAGTTTGGCTTGCCTCTGCCAAGGATAGCGATAGGGTCAATGACAGTCCCAATGCTACAAAAAATCCAAGTAGTATAAGATGATGATGAGAAGAGATAAGCACCTGCAAAGGCTGATTCTTTGGCTTTAGCGTAGTCCATTGACAGTTTCTTGATGCTGTCAAGTTCAAACTCCACTCCCTAGATGCAGATTGATGTGTCAGCAACAGAAGAGAAAATGAATACCATTGATACAAAATAAAAAAGTGATTGCCTCATCCTGATATTGTTTCTTATAGTGATATTGCCAGCACTACACAGCTTAGCAATTCTTTATTCAAACCATTAACTGGAATCGTTGCAGGCTACATCAATCACTAACATTGGCAGAATGAAGGGGGGCAGGCGGTGGAGTGGATAAAATAAATGATAACATCAACCCTAATGGCAATGCACTGGAGTGTGTTAAAAATGAAACTAAAAAGAGGCCATGAATGGAAACAGACTAAACTTACCAAGTCTGTGTGCGTGTAACTCCCTATTTGAGTATTTGCAAACAACCTGGAATATAAAAAAAACATTCAGAATATTAGTAAGTAATCAGTAATGTGTTCCTGTCTGCATACAGAGAATATAGCGAACGCAAAAGCTTACTACCCTGCAAGAAGAACACACAAATGCTAATGATGAAGATCAGACAAGACAAATGGTAAAGAAGAAAATCCACATACTTGTCACAGGCAAATTTCACCCGTTTATTCTGGGATGCATTCATTTCATCAACCTCCTTTGCCTCATTGTCACCAAGCAAATTTATGAACCCAAACAGAAACATGCCTTTGTCCAGCATCCTTTTGACAAGTGCTGGTACAAGAGCAAGCCCATTCTGCTTAGCCTCAATGACAAAGTCTTTGAGTTTCTTGGACTCCTCTGTTGCAATCACATATTCAGGGAATTGATCTTTCCAATAAGCCATAAATCAGTGACTAAAAATATACCTTACCAAGAGACAGATAAATTTTGTAGTGTGGCTTGTATGGTTGGCACTCATAAAGGCAGTAAAGGCAGTAAAGCCCAGGCAACCTCTGAAGTAGAGAACTTTGGGAAGTCATATGGCCTACACAGACAAGAAAAATAAAATACATCACCAGTGCTGTAAGAAAGATTGTTGCAGGTAAAGTGGCAATTTCAAGGAAACCATATAGCCTACCAATACAATGCAAAAAGAGGGATTGCATAAAAACGCCTGAATTCGTCTTGGGTCGGCCTTCAAAGATATAAGAAAACTTCTTGGCCATCCACACTCTCTTGAAATCGGTGAATGACGTACAATTTTCCTGCCAAACAGAAGCACAAGGATGCTGCTTATTTAACATTTATATGAGCATGACACACCTTGACTAACTGCATGACAGAAAAAGGAAATCACCTTGGCATAATCATCTAGTAGCTCATCAATATCCAGCTTGAAAGGAGCAAGATCCATACTTACAGTCGACGGCAAACGTGAACCTGAATCCAGAAAAAAATTGCCCACTTCAACAACAACAACAACAACTGCTCGCTTCAATGAGAAATGTAATACTGAAACGGGCACCATCTATCAGAGAACTCCACGGAGAGAAATAGAAGGCCTAAATGATGCAAGAATGCTTTCTGCAGTTTGCTTGTTCTCCCTTTGATGGGACTTTTGAGCTTGGTTATCCAGTCCTCCTTATCAATTTGGTGACATTGTCCACTTTTTTTTTTGGCATTGCCGTTGCTTTCAAAATGCAGTTAGTACTTTTAACTATCAATTTAACAGGTAGTTAAATGCATCTTTTTTAAGCTGTAACAGCAGCAATTTACTAAAACTAGTAAGCAAGCAATCACCAAACTAAATAGATTGCACTGCACAACAAAGTAAAACCACAATCTGCCCGTGAGTCTAGAATTATCTCTACAAAACTCGGCGATTCTACTAGTTCCGAAAGAAGTGATAACAAAGCATTCATGCTGCAGGACCTGATGAGAAATATAATCATGTGTATAAACTGGTAGCAAATCGACCCTAGTGACCACTGACCAGGGAGACCTCAGGATTTCCTAATGAGTGAATTCAACCAAAGATGCTAAGCTGCTGCCGGAATAGTTAGGGAGGAGAACCTACAGCGCGAAAGAATCGTTCTCGGACTCACCAGAGAAGAAGAAGACGTTGCCGAAGTGGCGTTAGCGAAGAACACGAAATTACGACGGTAGGGGCCTGCTCTTGGACACGGGGCTGCAGAGGGGTGGGGAAGGAGAGGGCCGGAGGCTTCGCGGCGGTAGGATGCAGGGGCGGAGGGGCGTTGGGGCAACGGCCGCCGCGGCGCAGTGAGGAGGGGGCCGCGCGAGCTGGATGCGGGGCGGCCTAGGGTGGATTGGGAGACGCGGCAGGGGAGCTTGATAGGGGGCAGGACGCACTCGAACTCGGCCGCGGCGGCGCCGCCTCCCTCTAGGGCTCGGAACGGCCTGAGCCTGATGCGGATGGCGGGAGCTGCGGAAGAGGCGGCGGCTGCAGGCGTGCGTGCGCCTAGCGAGCCAACAGAAACCTGCGCACCGGTGAGGAGACGGGCGCGCCTACACCACACTCTGCTCCGCAGGGCGTTGCGAAGGGCCCGGCCCAGGTAGGTTCCAGGTAAGCTCATCTTTTCTCCTATTTTTCCCTTTCTTCTTTTTTATTTTTTATTGTATTCTTATTATTTACCAAAATATTGTAAGCACATATATTTACAAACATAAAAACGAATAAAAAACTTAAAATCGTGAATTTTAAATACTGTTAATACAATGTAAAACAATTGTTAGCTTAATTAGAAAATGTTGATAGAATATTAGAAAACGGTTTTTGACTTTTTTTTGAACACAGTACAGAAGCAGACGCCCATAGATACATACACACATACCCTCACCCTACCTCTATGAGCATCTCCGAGAGACTGAGCTAGCATATCATCTTGAGATCTAAAAATGTTCAGGTATTTCAAAAATACATGTGAAATTTATGAAAAATGTTAATCATATACTCCCTTCGTCCCAAAATTAGTGTCTTAAATTTGTACTAGCTCTAGTAAAAAGTTATACTAAGCTTCATACACTTACTTTGGGATGGAGTAGAAAATATGTTAAATGTATATAAAAGAAATGTTTGAAATATATATGAAAAATGTTAATAGCATACAAAAAAAGTTTGTGACATTTCAAAAATGTGCACGTGTTTCAAAAATCATATGTGACATTATAAAAAATATTAATCATGTGTTTGGCAAATGTTAAATGTATATCAAATAAATATTTCTGATGTATATGAAAAATGTACACTGTTTTATGAAAAAATTAGACATCAAACATGCATTTGCAAGAAATGTTCAATCGGCGAAGGTTTTTGGTGACAAGACTTGGAGATATCAGAAGTGAGAATGCTGACATGAGTACACGAAAGTGACGAAGTTGCTTTCTTTGTTACTCTCGTAATGACGTTTCGAAAGAAATCAAGGTTACCGGGTCACAACTCTGATTCTTTTTCCCTTATAGAACCTTCCTGCAAGAAATCAGTGGAAGTGGGTTCGCCCCTACAACTCATCAAATCTGCCTTCTTTTCTGTTCTGCGCTGTACATATTCTCAAGTTATGAGAAAGAATGGATTTGAATACTTAAAGATGTTAATCATGTCTTAAACCATGTTAAATGTACACAAAAATGTTCTTGATGTATACAAAAAAAGTAGGCATCAAAGAAAATTATTAAAAAATTGTGTATTTTAAAAATGTTTACCATGTATATAGAAATAAAGTTTCACATGTACGTGAAAAAGGTACATAGAAGACAGAGGAAACATGATACAAACAAAAAATAGAAAACAAAAGAAATTCAATCGAAAAGACCCTAAAACCGAAGAAAACCCGATGAAAACCATAAAAACACATAAAAAGAAAATAAAAAACTCAAAAAAACTGAGAAAAAGAAATATAAATGAAGAACTCTAAAGAAAATCAATGAAAACCAAACATAGAAACAAAGAAAACTTAACAAAACGAAGAAACCAAGAATAAAAGAAAAACCAAGAATAAAGAAAGAAAACCATTGAAAAACAAAGAAAGCATAAGTTATAACAAAGAAAAAAAGAAAACCCCAAGAAAACTGATGAAAAACAGCGCAAAACAAAACTAATTCAAAAAAGAAAAAGAAAAACAAAGCGAGCTGACCGAACGCAACGGTCGGACGCTGACGAGCGAGCTCTCACGTTCTAGTGGGCTAGCCCATATGGCAATCATTGAGGGAGAGCAGAGCTATCATCTTGCTATAAACGAGATATAGCTCCCGTGCATGAGGAGTGGAGGAACACATCATGAGAGGAGGGCGAGCTTTTTTTCATTTTTGTTGCTGGTGCATGATTAGGCCTGCCTTTCACGCATTGGTGGGCTGGACGCTGAGCCGCTAACCTGAACTAATCAAACATAGGCTAGATATAGTAGAGACATGCATTGTCACCACGATCGATGGTCACAGAGATGAGTACTTTCCACCTTATCAAGATACCACAACAGTTGTATGCGGCATACATTCAAACACATAATTAAACACAGGAAACAATTCAGATTCATGTACCACAACAGACAACAATATATACACCACGTACATGTCAAATAATGAGATAATAACACATGTTTGACTAGATGGGTCAATTCTGGAGCCCGGCTCAATTCAGTTACACAATAGGTCGATTTTGAAACTTGGCAAGGTCGGCACGCAATTTCCCCATGGACAGTTGGTCTCCTTTGAGCACAACTTCCTTGAGCCTTGGAAGATGTTGAAGCCTGCTACGATGTTCCTGACTATAGGTATCAGAGAGCTACAATACCTCAGACTTACATGTCCCTCCTAGCGAAAAATCCAGCGATTTCAGGTCATCTAGGCAATCTAGGTGCAGCATCACTAGGCTCGGAAATGCCCAAACTAAAGTGGACCTCTTCTTCAAACGACTTCGTCCACAGACACATGATGGCCAGGATCGGCAACTTCCCAAGGACCTGTATGGCAGCACTATGGGCCAATATCCTAGAATTGCGCACTTCAGCTTCATGAGATTTCTAAGGCTCTGGAATCTAGATCCATGCAGGCAATCTGACGATTGCCATACAATTTAAGGCTCTGTAGGTTTTCCGGAGGAGTGGGCATGTCATCCAAGTAGCCAGATAATCTAGGCATCCCTTCTGAGCCCACTGACAAGGATTTCAAGCAACTGAGATGAGAAACCGTTGATCTCGTCGCTCTAGATTGTTTCTCTTGTTGATGCCAGTCACTCCTAGCTTCCGCAACCTATTGAGTGTTTTTATGTTCTGAAGAATGGTTGTCCCGCGTGAGATGTTCACAACACCCAGTGTGTGTAGGGCTTTCAATTTTCTCACCCATCTTGGTACTACAACATCATGTGTGTCCAGCTTCATCGCAACAACAGGCACTGCACAAGTCACGGTGGTTGCTGCAGTAAAGATCCAAGTCTGCAAAACAATGTGCATAAAGTACCATCGATGAGATGGTCAAAAGGCATGCATTGATCCTCATCGTCCCTTGCAAGTCCTCTACAACTTGTTCATACGAGATGTCCTTGTGCATGGGTTCCTTACCAACATGAAATGGTTTAGCTTCCGAAGTTTTCTGACCCTAAGTGGAAACTTGACTCTATCACTATACCTCTCAAGTCTAGTTTCTCAAGTTGTTTTAGGTTGCCCAGAGAAAATGGCAGGTGATAAATAGGAGGACATCCTCTTAAAGAAAGGTACTTTAGGTGAAAAAGCTTCATAATGTCGTTAAGGTGATGATCAAACACACACAAGGTGCCCTCCAAGTCCAGCACTCGGAGCAACCTTATCTTAGCTAAGAAGTGGCTTGTCAAAAAGAAGAAAGGGATCAACAAACATAGGAAGTATGAGATGGCGAGAACAACAATGGTGTTGGGAATATGCCCTAGAGGCAATAATAAATTAGTTATTATTATATTTCCTTGTTCATGATAATCGTTTATTATCCATGCTAGAATTGTATTGATAGGAAACTCAGATACATGTGTGGATACATAGACAACACCATGTCCCTAGTAAGCCTCTAGTTGACTAGCTCGTTGATCAATAGATGGTTACGGTTTCCTGACCATGGACATTGGATGTCGTTGATAACGGGATCACATCATTAGGAGAATGATGTGATGGACAAGACCCAATCCTAAGCCTAGCACAAGATCGTGTAGTTCGTATGCTAAAGCTTTTCTAATGTCAAGTATCATTTCCTTAGACCATGAGATTGTGCAACTCCCGGATACCGTAGGAATGCTTTGGGTGTACCAAACGTCACAACGTAACTGGGTGGCTATAAAGGTGCACTACGGGTATCTCCGAAAGTGTCTGTTGGGTTGGCACGAATCAAGACTGGGATTTGTCACTCCGTGTAACGAAGAGGTATCTCTGGGCCCACTCGGTAGGACATCATCATAATGTGCACAATGTGACCAAGGAGTTGATCACGGGATGATGTGTTACAGAATAAGTAAAGAGACTTGCCGGTAACGAGATTGAACAAGGTATTGGGATACCGACGATCGAATCTCGGGCAAGTATCATACCGGTAGACAAAGGGAATTGTATACGAGATTGATTGAATCCTTGACATCATGGTTCATCCGATGAGATCATCGTGGAACATGTGGGAGCCAACATGGGTATCCAGATCCCGCTGTTGGTTATTGACCAGAGAGATGTCTCGGTCATGTCTGCATGATTCCCGAACCTGTAGGGTCTACACACTTAAGGTTCGATGACGCTAGGGTTATTAGGGAAAGTATGTATGCGGTTACTAAATGTTGTTCAGAGTCCCGGATGAGATCCCGGACGTCACGAGGAGTTCCAGAATGGTCCGGAGGTAAAGATTGATATATAGCAAGTGTGGATTTGGCCACCGGAAGTGTTCCGGGCATCACCGGTAATGTATCGGGACCACCGGAAGGGTTCCGGGGGTCCACCGGGAGGTGCCACCAGCCCCGGAGGCTTTCATGGGCCAAGAGTGGGAAGGGACCAGCCCCTAGGTGGGCTGGGGCGCCTCACACCAAGGCCCAAGGCGCCCTCAAGAGGAGAGGGGGCAAACCCTAGGGGCAGATGGGCCCTAAGGCCCAGCCTAGGTGCGCCCCCTCTCTCTCCCCCTTGGCCGCCACCCAGATGGGATCTGGGGGCTGCCGCCACCCCTAGGGAGGGAACCCTAGGTGGGGGCGCAGCCCCTCCCCTCCCCCTATATATAGTGGAGGTTTGGGGGCTGCCGAACACACGAGTTTCTCTCTCCCAAGGCGCAGCCCTACCCCTCTCCCTCCTCGTCTCTCGTAGTGCTTGGCGAAGCCCTGCAGGAGTACCGCGCTCCTCCACCACCACCACGCCGTTGTGCTGCTGCTGGACGGAGTCTTCCCCAACCTCTCCCTCTCTCCTTGCTGGATCAAGGCATGGGAGACGTCACCGGGCTGTACGTGTGTTGAACGCGGAGGCGCCGTGATTCGGCGCTTAGATCGGAATCGACCGCGATCTGAATCGCCACGAGTACGACTACCTCATCCGCGTTCTTGCAACGCTTCCGCTTAGAGATCTACAAGGGTATGTAGATGCACTCCTCTTCCCTTCGTTGCTAGATTACTCCATAGATTGATCTTGGTGATGCGTAGAAAATTTTAAATTTCTGCTACGATCCCCAACAGTGGTATCAGAGCCAGGTTTATGCGTAGTTTCTATGCACGAGTAGAACACAAGTTGTTGTGGGCGTCGATTTTGTCAATTTACTTGCCGTTACTAGTCTTATCTTGATTCGACGGCATCGTGGGATGAAGCGGCCCGGACCGACCTTACACGTACTCTTACGTGAGACAGGTTCCACCGACTGACATGCACTAGTTGCATAAGGTGGCTAGCGGGTGTCTGTCTCTCCCACTTTAGTTGGATCGGATTCGATGAAAAGGGTCCTTATGAAGGGTAAATAGAAATTGGCATATCACGTTGTGGTTTTGGCGTAGGTAAGAAACGTTCTTGCTAAGAAACCTATAGCAGCCACGTAAAATTTGCAACAACAATTAGAGGACGTCTAACTTGTTTTTGCAGCATATGCCGTGTGATGTGATATGGCCAAAAGGATGTGATGAATGATATATGTGATGTATGCGATTGATCATGTTCTTGTAATAGGAATCATGACTTGCATGTCGATGAGTATGAAAACCGGGCAGGAGCCATAGGAGTTGTCTTAATTTATTTATGACCTGCATGTCAATGAAAACGCCATGTAATTACTTTACTTTATTGCTAACTGTTAGCCATAGTAGTAGAAGTAATAGTTGGCGAGGCAACTTCATGAAGACACGATGATGGAGACCATGATGATGAAGATCATGGTGTCATGCCGGTGACAATGGTGTTCATGCCGCGCCTCGAAGATGGAGATCAAAGGCGCAAGATGATATTGGCCATATCATGTCACTTTATGATTTGCATGTGATGTTTGTCATGTTTACATCTTATTTGCTTAGAATGATGGTAGCATAAATAAGATGATCCCTCGCAATAATTTCAAGAAAGTGTTCCCCCTAACTGTGCACCGTTGCTAAGGTCCGTTGTTCCGAAGCACCGCGTGATGATCAGGTGTGATAGGTTCTAACGTTCGCATACAACGGGTGTAAGCCAGATTTACACACGCAATACACTTAAGTTAACTTGACGAGCCTAGCATGTACAGACATGGCCTCGGAACACGGAAGACCGAAAGGTCGAACATGAGTCATATAGAAGATACGATCAACATGAGGATGTTCACCGTGTTGGGGAACGTTGCAGAAAACAAAAAAATTCCTACGTTTCACCAAGATCAATCTATGGAGTCAACTAGCAACGAGAGGAGAGTGCATCTACATACCCTTGTAGATCGCGAGCGGAAGCGTTCAAGAGAACGGGGATGATGGAGTCGTACTCGCCGTGATCCAAATCATCGATGACCAAGTGCCGAACGGACGACACCTCCGCGTTCAACACACGTACGGAGCGGATGACGTCTCCTCCTTCTTGATCCAGCAAGGGGAAAGGAGAGGTTGATGAACATCTAGCAGCACGACGGTGTGGTGATGGATGCAGCAGTGATCGCAGCAGGGCTTCACCGAGCTTCTGCGAGAGGGAGAGGTGTAGCAGGGGAGAGGGAGGCGCCAAGACTTGAGGTGCGGCTGCCCTCCATCCCCCCCTTTATATAGGCCCCCTAGGGGAGTGCGCCAGCCCTAGGAGATGGGATCTCCTAGGGGGGCGGCGGCCAAGGGGGTGGAGTACCCCCCAAGGCAAGTGGAGGCGCCCCCTCCCCTAGGGTTCCCAACCCTAGGCTCATGGGGGGCCCAAGGGGGGGCGCACCAGACCACTATGGGCTGGTTCCCCTCCCCACTTCAGCCCATGGGGCCCTCCAGGATGGGTGGCCCCACCCAGTGGACCCCCGGGACCCATCCGGTGGTCCCGGTACAATACCGGTGACCCCGAAACTTTCCCGATGGCCGAAACTACACTTCCTATATATAATTCTTCACCTCCGGACAATTCCGGAACTCCTCGCGACGTCCAGGATCTCATCCGGGACTCCGAACAACTTTCGGATTACTGCATACTCATATCTATACAACCCTAGCGTCACTGAACCTTAAGTGTGTAGACCCTACGGGTTCGGGAGACAAGCAGACATGACCGAGACGACTCTCTGGTCAATAACCAATAGCGGGATCTGGATACCCATGTTGGTTCCCAGATGCTCCTCGATGATCTCATCAGATGAACCACGATGTCGAGGACCTAATCAATCCCGTACTCAATTCCCTTTGTCAATTGGTACGTTACTTGCCCGAGACTCGATCGTCGGTATCCCAATACCTTGTTCAGTCTCGTTACTGGCAAGTCACTTTACTCGTATCGTAATGCATGATCCCGTGATCAACCACTTGATCACATTGAGCTCATTATGATGATGCATTACCGAGTGGGCCCAGAGATACCTCTCCGTCGTACGGAGTGACAAATCCCAGTCTCGATTCGTGCCAACCCAACAGACACTTTCGGAGATACCTGTAATGTACCTTTATAGTCACCCAGTTACGTTGTGACGTTTGGCACACCCAAGGCACTCCTACGGTATCCAGGAGTTGCACAATCTCATGGTCTAAGGAAATGATACTTGACATCTAGAAAAGCTACAGCAAACGAACTACACGATCTTTGTGCTATGCTTAGGTTTGGGTCTTGTCCATCACATCATTCTCCTAATGATGTGATCCCGTTATCAATGACATCCCCATGTCCATAGCCAGGAAACCATGACTATCTGTTGATCAACGAGCTAGTCAACTAGAGGCTCACTAGGGACACATTGTGGTCTATGTATTCACACATGTATTACGATTTCCGTATAATACAATTATAGCATGAATAATAGACAATTATCATGAACAAGGAAATATAATAATCATTTTATTATTGCCTCTAGGGCATATTTCCAACAGTCTCCCACTTGCACTAGAGTCAATCATCTAGTTACATTGTGATGAATCGAACACCCATGGAATTCTGGTGTTGATCATGTTTTGCTCTAGGGAGAGGTTTAGTCAACGGATCTGCTACATTCAGGTCCGTATGTACTTTACAAATCTCTATGTCTCCATTTTGAACACTTTCACGAATGGAGTTGAAGCGACGCTTGATATGCCTGGTCTTCCTGTGAAACCTGGGCTCCTTGGCAAGGGCAATAGCTCCAGTGTTGTCACATAAGAGAGTCATTGGGCCCGACGCATTGGGTATGACTCCTAGGTCGGTAATGAACTCCTTCACCCAGACTGCTTCGTGTGCTGCCTCCGAGGCTGCCATGTACTCCGCTTCACATGTAGATCCCGCCACAACGCTTTGCTTGCAACTGCACCAGCTTACTGCCCCACCATTCAAAATATACACATATCCGGTTTGTGACTTAGAGTCATCCAGATCTGTGTCGAAGCTAGCATTGACGTAACCCTTTACGACGAGCTCTTCATCACCTCCATAAACGAGAAACGTTTCCTTAGTCCTTTTCAGGTACTTCAGGATATTTTTGACCGCTGTCCAGTGTTCCATGCCGGGATTACTTTGGTACCTTCCTACCAAACTTATGGCAAGGTTTACATCAGGTCTGGTACACAGCATAGCATACATGATAGACCCTATGGCCGAGGCATAGGGGACGACACTCATCTTTTCTCTATCTTCTGCCGTGGTCGGGCATTGAGCCAAGCTCAATCTCGTACCTTGCAATACAGGCAAGAACCCCTTCTTTGACTGATCCATTTTGAACTTCTTCAAAATCTTGTCAAGGTACGTACTCTGTGAAAGACCAATGAGGCGTCTCGATCTATCTCTATAGATCTTGATGCCTAATATATAAGCAGCTTCTCCAAGGTCCTTCATTGAAAAACACTTATTCAAATAGGCCTTTATGCTTTCCAAGAATTCTATATCATTTCCCATCAACAGTATGTCATCCACATACAATATGAGAAATGCTACAGAGCTCCCACTCACTTTCTTGTAAATGCAGGCTTCTCCATAAGTCTGCATAAACCCAAACGCTTTGATCATCTCATCAAAGTGAATGTTCCAACTCCGAGATGCTTGCACCAGCCCATAAATCGAGCGTTGGAGCTTGCACACCTTGTCAGCATTCTTAGGATCGACAAAACCTTCCGGCTGCATCATATACAATTCTTCCTTAAGGAAACCATTAAGGAATGCCGTTTTGACGTCCATTTGCCATATCTCATAATCATAGAATGCGGCAATTGCTAACATGATTCGGACGGACTTCAACTTCGCTACGGGTGAGAAAGTCTCATCGTAGTCAACCCCTTGAACTTGTCGATAACCCTTAGCGACAAGCCGAGCCTTATAGATGGTCACATTACCATCCGCGTCTGTCTTCTTCTTAAAGATCCATTTATTTTCTATGGCTCGCCGATCAACGGGCAAGTCAGTCAAAGTCCATACTTCCTTTTCATACATGGATCCTATCTCGGATTTCATGGCTTCCAGCCATTTGTCGGAATCCGGGCCCGCCATCGCTTCTTCATAGTTCGAAGGTTCATCGTTGTCTAACAACATGATTTCCAAGACAGGGTTGCCATACCACTCTGGTGCGGAACGTGTCCTTGTGGACCTACGAAGTTCAGTAGCAACTTGATCTGAAGTTTCATGATCACCATCATCAACTTCCTCTCTAGTCGGTGCAGGCACCTCAGGAACATTTTCTTGAGCTGCGCCACTTACCGGTTCAAGAGGTAATACTTCATCAAGTTCTACCTTCCTCCCACTTATTTCTTTCGAGAGAAACTCCTTCTCTAGAAAGGACCCATTCTTGGCAACAAAGATCTTGCCTTCGGATCTGAGGTAGATGTTGGGTTTCGTAGTAATTTCAAAAAAATTTCCTACGCACACGCAAGGTCATGTGATGCATAGCAACGAGGGGGGGAGTGTTGTCTACGTACCCAACGCAGACCGACTGTGGAAGCGATGACACGACGTAGAGGAAGTAGTCGTACGTCTTCACGATCCAACCGATCAAGCACCGAAACTACGACACCTCCAAGTTCGAGCACACGTTCAGCTCGATGACGATCCCCGGACTCCGATCCAGCAAAGTGTAGGGGAATAGTTCCGTCAGCACGACGGCGTGGTGACGATCTTGATGTACTACAACAGCAGGGCTTCGCCTAAACTCCGCTACAGTATTATCGAGGTATATGGTGGCAGGGGGCACCGCACACGGCTAAGGAATAGATCACGTGGATCAACTTGTGTGTTCTAGGGTGCCTCTACCTCAGTATATAAAGGAGCCAAGGGGGGGGGGCGCCGGCCAGGGAGAGAGGCGCAGGAGGAGTCCTACTCCTTTCGGGAGTAGGACTCCCCCCCCCAATCCTATTCCAACTAGGATTCCCAAGGGGGGAAAGAGATAGAGGGGGGCCGGCCACCTTCTCCTAGTCCTAATAGGACTAGGGGAGGGGGAAGTGGCGCAGCCACCTTGGGCTGCCCCTTTCTCCTTTCCACTAAGGCCCATGAAGGCCCATATGGCTCCCGGGGGGTTCCGGTAACCTCCCGGTAACCCGGTAAAATCCTGATTTCACCCGGAACACTTCCGATGTCCAAACATAGGCTTCCAATATATCAATATTTACGTCTCGACCATTTCGAGACTCCTCGTCATGTCCGTGATCACATCCGGGACTCCGAACAACCTTTGGTACATCAAAATGCATAAACTCATAATGAAACTGTCATCGTAACCTTAAGCGTGCGGACCCTACGGGTTCGAGAACAATGTAGACATGACTGAGACACGTCTCCGGTCAATAACCAATAGCGGGACCTGGATGCCCATATTGGCTCCTACATATTCTACGAAGATCTTTATCGGTCAGACCGCATAATAATATACGTTGTTCCCTTTGTCATCGGTATGTTACTTGCCCGAGATTCGATCGTCGGTATCCAATACCTAGTTCAATCTCGTTACCGGCAAGTCTCTTTACTCGTTCCGTAATACATCATCTCACAACTAACATATTAGTTGTAATGCTTGCAAAGCTTATGTGATGTGTATTACCGAGAGGGCCCAGAGATACCTCTCCGACAATCGGAGTGACAAATCCTAATCTCGAAATACGCCAACCCAACATCTACCTTTGGAGACACCTGTAATGCTCCTTTATAATCACCCAGTAACGTTGTGACGTTTGGTAGCACCCAAAGTGTTCCTCCGGTAAACGGGAGTTGCATAATCTCATAGTCATAGGAACATGTATAAGTCATGAAGAAAGCAATAGCAACATACTAAACGATCGGGTGCTAAGCTAATGGAATGGGTCATGTCAATCAGATCATTCAACTAATGATGTGACCTCGTTAATCAAATAACAACTCATTGTTCATGGTTAGGAAACATAACCATCTTTGATTAACGAGCTAGTCAAGTAGAGGCATACTAGTGACACTTTGTTTGTCTATGTATTCACACATGTATTATGTTTCCGGTTAATACAATTCTAGCATGAATAATAAACATTTATCATGATTATAAGGAAATAAATAATAACTTTATTATTGCCTCTAGGGCATATTTCCTTTAGTCTCCCACTTGCACTAGAGTCAATAATCTAGATTACACTGTAATGATTCTAACACCCATGGAGCTTTGGTGCTGATCATGTTTTGCTCGTGGAAGAGGCTTAGTCAACGGGTCTGCAACATTTAGATCCGTATGTTTCTTGCAATCTCTATGTCTCCCACCTGGACTAGATCCCGGATGGAGTTGAAGCGTCTCTTGATGTGTTTGGTCCTTTTGTGAAATCTGGATTCCTTTGCCAAGGCAATTGCACCAGTATTGTCACAAAAGATTTTCATTGGACCCGATGCTTTAGGTATGACACCTACATCGGATATGAACTCCTTCATCCAGACTCCTTCGTTTGCTGCTTCTGAAGCAGCTATGTACTCCGCTTCACATGTAGATCCCGCTACGACGCTTTGTTTAGAACTGCACCAACTGACAGCTCCACCGTTTAATGTAAACACGTATCCGGTTTGCGATTTAGAATCGTCCGGATCAGTGTCAAAGCTTGCATCAACGTAACCTTTTACGGTGAGCTCTTTATCACCTCCATATACGAGAAACATATCCTTAGTCCTTTTCAGGTATTTCAGGATGTTCTTGACCGCTGTCCAGTGATCCACTCCTGGATTACTTTGGTACCTCCCTGCTAAACTTATAGCAAGGCACACATCAGGTCTGGTACATAGCATTGCATACATGATAGATCCTATGGCTGATGCATAGGGAACATCTTTCATATTCTCTCTACCTTCTGCAGTGGTCGGGCATTGAGTCTTACTCAACTTCACACCTTGTAACACAGGCAAGAACCCTTTCTTTTCTTGATCCATTTTGAACTTCTTCAAAATTTTGTCAAGGTATGTGCTTTGTGAAAGTCCAATTAAGCGTCTTGATCTATCTCTATAGATCTTAATGCCTAATATGTAAGCAGCTTCACCGAGGTCTTTCATTGAAAAACTTTTATTCAAGTATCCCTTTATGCTATCCAGAAATTCTATATCATTTCCAATCAGCAATATGTCATCCACATATAATATCAGAAATGCTACAGAGCTCCCACTCACTTTCTTGTAAATACAGGCTTCACCGAAAGTCTGTATAAAACCAAATGCTTTGATCACACTATCAAAACGTTTATTCCAACTCCGAGAGGCTTGCACCAGTCCATAAATGGATCGCTGGAGCTTGCACACTTTGTTAGCTCCCTTTGGATCGACAAAACCTTCCGATTGCATCATATACAACTCTTCTTCCAGAAATCCATTCAGGAATGCAGTTTTGACATCCATCTGCCAAATTTCATAATCATAAAATGCGGCAATCTCTAACATGATTCGGACGGACTTAAGCATCGCTACGGGTGAGAAGGTCTCACCGTAGTCAATCCCTTGAACTTGCCGAAAACCTTTTGCGACAAGTCGAGCTTTGTAGACAGTAACATTACCATCAGCGTCAGTCTTCTTCTTAAAGATCCATTTATTTTCAATTGCTTGCCGATCATCGGGCAAGTCAACCAAAGTCCATACTTTGTTCTCATACATGGATCCCATCTCAGATTTCATGGCTTCTAGCCACTTTGCGGAATCTGGGCTCACCATCGCTTCTTCATAGTTCGTAGGTTCATCATGATCTAGTAGCATGACTTGCAGAACAGGATTACCGTACCACTCTGGTGCGGATCTTACTCTGGTTGATCTACGGGGTTCAGTAGTATCTTGATCTGAAGTTTCATGATCATTATCATTGGCTTCCTCACTAACTGGTGTAGGTGTCACTGAAACAGTTTTCTGTGATGTACTACTTTCCAGTAAGGGAGCAGGTACAGTTACCTCGTCAAGTTCTACTTTCCTCCCACTCACTTCTTTCGAGAGAAACTCCTTCTCTAGAAAGGATCCATTCTTAGCAACGAATGTCTTGCCTTCGGATCTGTGATAGAAGGTGTACCCAACAGTTTCCTTTGGGTATCCTATGAAGACACATTTCTCCGATTTGGGTTCGAGCTTATCAGGTTGAAGCTTTTTCACATAAGCATCGCAGCCCCAAACTTTAAGAAACGACAACTTTGGTTTCTTGCCAAACCACAGTTCATAAGGCGTCGTCTCAACGGATTTTGATGGTGCCCTATTTAACGTGAATGCGGCCGTCTCTAAAGCATAACCCCAAAACAATAGCGGTAAATCAGTAAGAGACATCATAGATCGCACCATATCCAGTAAAGTACGATTACGACGTTCGGACACACCATTACACTGTGGTGTTCCGGGTGGCGTGAGTTGCGAAACTATTCCACAGTTTTTCAAATGTACACCAAACTCGTAACTCAAATATTCTCCTCCACGATCAGATCATAGAAACTTTATTTTCTTGTTACGATGATTTTCAACTTCACTCTGAAATTCTTTGAACTTTTCAAATGTTTCAGATTTATGTTTCATTAAGTAGATATACCCATATCTGCTTAAATCATCTGTGAAGGTGAGAAAATAACGATATCCGCCACGAGCCTCAATATTCATCGGACCACATACATCGGTATGTATGATTTCCAACAAATATGTTGCTCTCTCCATAGTACCAGAGAACGGTGTTTTAGTCATCTTGCCCATGAGGCATGGTTCGCAAGTACCAAGTGATTCATAATCAAGTGGTTCCAAAAGTCCATCAGTATGGAGTTTCTTCATGCGCTTTATACCGATATGACCTAAACGACAGTGCCACAAATAAGTTGCACTTTCATTATCAACTCTGCATCTTTTGGTTTCAACATTATGAATATGTGTATTACTACTATCGAGATTCAATAAGAATAGACCACTCTTCAAGGGTGCATGACCATAAAAGATATTACTCATATAAATAGAACAACCATTATTCTCTGATTTAAATGAATAACCGTCTAGCATTAAACAAGATCCAGATATAATGTTCATGCTCAACGCTGGCACCAAATAACAATTATTTAGGTCTAATATTAATCCCGAAGGTAGATGTAGAGGTAGCGTGCCGACCGCGATCACATCAACTTTGGAACCATTTCCCACGCGCATCGTCACCTCATCCTTTGCCAGTGCCCGCTTATTTCGTAGTCCCTGTTTCGAGTTGCAAATATTAGCAACAGAACCAGTATCAAATACCCAGGTGCTACTGCGAGCTCTAGTAAGGTACACATCAATAACATGTATATCACATATACCTTTGTTCACCTTGCCATCCTTCTTATCCGCCAAATACTTGGGGCAGTTCCGCTTCCAGTGACCAGTCTGCTTGCAGTAGAAGCACTCAGTTTCAGGCTTAGGTCCAGACTTGGGTTTCTTCTCCTGAGCAGCAACTTGCTTGCCGTTCTTCTTGAAGTTCCCCTTCTTCTTCCCTTTGCCCTTTTTCTTGAAACTAGTGGTTTTGTTAACCATCAACACTTGATGCTCCTTTTTGATTTCTACCTCCGCAGCTTTCAGCATTGCGAAGAGCTCGGGAATAGTCTTGTTCATCCCTTGCATATTATAGTTCATCACGAAGCTCTTGTAGCTTGGCGGCAGTGATTGGAGAATTCTGTCAATGATGCATTCATCCGGAAGATTAACTCCCAATTGAATCAAGTGATTATTATACCCAGACATTTTGAGTATATGCTCACTGACAGAACTGTTTTCCTCCATCTTGCAGCTATAGAACTTATTGGAGACTTCATATCTCTCAATCCGGGCATTTGCTTGAAATATTAACTTCAACTCCTGGAACATCTCATATGCTCCATGACGTTCAAAACATCGTTGAAGTCCCGATTCTAAGCCGTAAAGCATGGCACACTGAACTATCGAGTAGTCATCAGCTTTGCTCTGCCAGACATTCATAACATCTGGTGTTGCTCCAGCAGCAGGCCTGGCACCCAGCGGTGCTTCCAGGACGTAATTCTTCTATGCAGCAATGAGGATAATCCTCAAGTTACGGACCCAGTCCGTGTAATTGCTACCACCATCTTTCAACTTTGCTTTCTCAAGGAACGCATTAAAATTCAACGAAACAACAGCACGAGCCATCTATCTACAATCAACATAAACAAGCAAGATACTATCAGGTACTAAGTTCATGATAAATTTAAGTTCAATTAATCATATTACTTAAGAACTCCCACTTAGATAGACATCCCTCTAATCTTCTAAGTGATTACGTGATCCAAATCAACTAAACCATAACCGATCATCACGTGAGATGGAGTAGCTTTCAATGGTGAACATCGTTTTATGTTGATCATATCTACTATATGATTCACGCTCGACCTTTCGGTCTCCGTGTTCCGAGGCCATATCTGCATATGCTAGGCTCGTCAAGTTTAACCTGAGTATTCTGCGTGTGCAAAACTGGCTTGCACCCGTTGTAGATGGACGTAGAGCTTATCACACCCGATCATCACGTGGTGTCTGGGCACGACGAACTTTGGCAACGGTGCATACTCAGGGAGAACACTTCTTGATAATTTAGTGAGAGATCATCTTATAATGCTACCGTCAATCAAAGCAAGATAAGATGCATAAAAAGATAAACATCACATGCAATCAATATAAGTGATATGATATGGCCATCATCATCTTGTGCTTGTGATCTCCATCTCCGAAGCACCGTCATGATCACCATCGTCACCGGCGCGACACCTTGATCTCCATCGTAGCATCATTGTCGTCTCGCCAATCTTATGCTTCCACGACTATCACTACCGTTTAGTAATAAAGTAAAGCATTACATCGCGATTGCATTGCATACAATAAAGCGACAACCATATGGCTCCTGCCAGTTGCCGATAACTCAGTTACAAAACATGATCATCTCATACAATAAAATTCAGCATCATGCCTTGACCATATCACATCACAACATGCCCTGCAAAAACAAGTTAGACGTCCTCTACTTTGTTGTTGCAAGTTTTACGTGGCTGCTACGGGCTTAAGTAAGAACCAATCTCACCTACGCATCAAAACCACAACGATAGTTTGTCAAATAGACTCTGTTTTAACCTTCGCAAGGACCGGGCGTAGCCATACTTGGTTCAACTAAAGTTGGAGAGACAGTCGCCCGCAAGCCATCTCTGTGCAAAGCACGTCGAGGGAACCGGTCTCGCGTAAGCGTACGCGTAAGGTTGGTTCGGGTCGTCTCGTCCAACAATACCGCCGAACCAAAGTATGACATGCTGGTAGGAAGTATGACTTGTATCGTCCACAACTCACTTGTGTTCTACTCGTGCATATAGCATCAACATAAATAACCTAGGCTCGGATGCCACTGTTGGGTTTCGTAGTAATTTCAAAAAAAATTCCTACGCACACGCAAGATCATGTGATGCATAGCAACGAGGGGGAGAGTGTTGTCTACGTACCCAACGCAGACCGACTGCGGAAGCGATGACACGACGTAGAGGAAGTAGTCGTACGTCTTCACGATCCAACCGATCAAGCACCGAAACTACGGCACCTCCGAGTTCGAGCACACGTTCAGCTCGATGACGATCCCCGGACTCCGATCCAGCAAAGTGTAGGGGAAGAGTTCCGTCAGCACGACGGCGTGGTGACGATCTTGATGTACTACAGCAGCAGGGCTTCGCCTAAACTCCGCTACAGTATTATCGAGGTATATGGTGGCAGGGGGCACCGCACACGGCTAAGGAATAGATCACGTGGATCAACTTGTGTGTTCTAGGGTGCCTCTACCTCAGTATATAAAGGAGACAAGGGGGGAGGGGGGCGCCGGCCAGGGAGAGAGGCGCAGGAGGAGTCCTACTCCTTCCGGGAGTAGGACTCCCCCCAATCCTATTCCAACTAGGATTCCCAAGGGGGGAAAGAGATAGAGGGGGGCCGGCCACCTTCTCCTAGTCCTAATAGGACTAGGGGAGGGGGAAGTGGCGCAGCCACCTTGGGCTGCCCCTTTCTCCTTTCAACTAAGGCCCATGAAGGCCCATATGGCTCCCGGGGGGTTCCGGTAACCTCCCGGTAACCTGGTAAAATCCTGATTTCACCCGGAACACTTCCGATGTCCAAACATAGGCTTCCAATATATCAATCTTTACGTCTAGACCATTTCGAGACTCCTCTTCATGTCTGTGATCACATCCGGGACTCCGAACAACCTTCGGTACATCAAAATGCATAAACTCATAATGAAACTGTCATCGTAACCTTAAGCGTGCGGACCCTATGGGTTCGAGAACAATGTAGACATGACCGAGACACGTCTCCGGTCAATAACCAATAGCGGGACCTGGATGCCCATATTGGCTCCTACATATTCTACGAAGATCTTTATCGGTCAGACCGCATAACAATATACGTTGTTCCCTTTGTCATCGGTATGTTACTTGCCCGAGATTCGATCGTCGGTATCCAATACCTAGTTCAATCTCGTTACCGGCAAGTCTCTTTACTCGTTCCGTAATACATCATCTCACAACTAACATATTAGTTGTAATGCTTGCAAGGCTTATGTGATGTGTATTACCGAGAGGGCCCAGAGATACCTCTCCGACAATCGGAGTGACAAATCCTAATCTCGAAATACGCCAACCCAACATCTACCTTTGGAGACACCTGTAATGCTCCTTTATAATCACCCAGTAACGTTGTGACGTTTGGTAGCACCCAAAGTGTTCCTCCGGTAAACGGGAGTTGCATAATCTCATAGTCATAGGAACATGTATAAGTCATGAAGAAAGCAATAGCAACATACTAAACGATCGGGTGCTAAGCTAATGGAATGGGTCATGTCAATCAGATCATTCAACTAATGATGTGACCTCGTTAATCAAATAACAACTCTTTGTTCATGGTTAGGAAACATAACCATCTTTGATTAACGAGCTAGTCTAGTAGAGGCATACTAGTGACACTCTGTTTGTCTATGTATTCACACATGTATTATGTTTCCGGTTTAATACAATTCTAGCATGAATAATAAACATTTATCATGATTATAAGGAAATAAATAATAACTTTATTATTGCCTCTAGGGCATATTTCCTTCAGTAGAAGGTATACCCAACAGTTTCTTTAGGGTATCCTATGAAGACACATTTTTCCGACTTGGGTTCGAGCTTTTTCAGGTTGAAGTTTCTTGACATAAGCATCACATCCCCAAACTTTTAGAAATGACAGCTTAGGTTTCTTCCCAAACCATAATTCATACGGTGTCGTCTCAACAGATTTCGACGGAGCCCTATTTAAAGTGAATGCGGCAGTCTCTAAAGCATAGCCCCAAAATGATAGCGGTAAATCGGTAAGAGACATCATAGATCGCACCATATCTAATAGAGTGCGATTAGGACGTTCGGACACACCATTACGCTAAGGTGTTCCAGGCGGCGTGATTTGTGAAACTATTCCACATTTTCTTAAGTGTGTGCCAAATTCGTGACTCAAGTATTCTCCCCCACGATCTGATCGCAAGAACTTGATTTTCCTGTCACATTGATTCTCAACCTCACTCTGAAATTCCTTGAACTTTTCAAAGGTCTCAGACTTGTGCTTCATTAAGTAGACATACCCATATCTACTCAAATCATCAGTGAGGGTGAGAACATAACGATAGCCACCGCGAGCCTCAACACTCATTGGACCGCACACATCAGTATGTATGATTTCCAATAAGTTGGTTGCTCGCTCCATTGTTCCTAAGAACGGAGTCTTGGTCATTTTACCCATGAGGCATGGTTCGCACGTGTCAAATGATTTGTAATCAAGAGACTCTAAAAGTCCATCTGCATGGAGCTTCTTCATGCGTTTGACACATATGTGACCAAGGCGGCAGTGCCACAAGTATGTGGGACTATCATTATCAACCTTACATCTTTTGGTATTCACACTATGAATATGTGTAGCAGTACGCTCGAGATTCATTAAGAATAAACCATTCACCATCGGAGCATGACCATAAAACATATCTCTCATATAAATAGAACAACCATTATTCTCGGATTTAAATGAGTAGCCATCTCATATTAAACGAGATCCTGATACAATGTTCATGCTCAAAGCTGGCACTAAATAACAATTATTGAGGTTTAAAACTAATCCCGTAGGTAAATGTAGAGGTAGCGTGCCGACGGCGATCACATCGACCTTGGAACCATTCCCAACGCGCATCGTCACCTCGTCCTTCGCCAGTCTCCGCTTATTCCGCAGCTCCTGCTTTGAGTTACAAATGTGAGCAACCGCACCGGTATCAAATACCCAGGAGCTACTACGAGTACTGGTAAGGTACACATCAATTACATGTATATCACATATACCTTTTGTGATGCCGGCCTTCTTGTCCGCTAAGTATTTGGGGCAGTTCTGCTTCCAGTGACCACTTCCCTTGCAATAAAAGCACTCAGTCTCGGGCTTGGGTCCATTCTTTGGCTTCTTCCCGGCATCTTGCTTACCGGGCGCGGCAACTCCCTTGCCGTCCTTCTTGAAGTTCTTCTTACCCTTGCCTTTCTTGAACTTAGTGGTTTTATTCACCATCAACACTTGATGTTCCTTTTTGACTTCTACCTCTGCTAATTTCAGCATTGCAAATACTTCAGGAATGGTCTTTTCCATCCCCTGCATATTGAAGTTCATCACAAAGCTCTTGTAGCTTGGTGGAAGCGACTGAAGGATTCTGTCAATGACCGCGTCATCCGGGAGATTAACTCCCAGCTAAGTCAAGCGGTTATGCAACCCAGACATTTTGAGTATGTGCTCACTGACAGAACTATTTTCCTCCATCTTACAGCTGAAGAACTTGTCAGAGACTTCATATCTCTCGACCCGGGCATGAGCTTGGAAAACCATTTTCAGCTCTTCGAACATCTCATATGCTCCGTGTCGCTCAAAACGCTTTTGGAGCCCCGGTTCTAAGCTGTAAAGCATGCCGCACTGAACGAGGGAGTAATCATCAGCACGTGCCTGCCAAGCGTTCATAACGTCTTGGTTCTGTGGGACGGGTGCGTCACCTAGTGGTGCTTCTAGGACATAATCTTTCTTGGCAGCTATGAGGATGATCCTCAGGTTCCGGACCCAGTCCGTATAGTTGCTGCCATCGTCTTTCAGCTTGGTTTTCTCTAGGAACGCGTTGAAGTTGAGGACAACATTGGCCATTTGATCTACAAGACATATTGTAAAGATTTTAGACTAAGTTCATGATATTTAAGTTCATCTAATCAAATTATTCAATGAACTCCCACTTAGATAGACATCCCTCCAGTCATCTAAGTATAACATGATCCGAGTTGACTAGGCCATGTCCGATCATCACGTGAGACGGACTAGTCAACATTGGTGAACATCTTCATGTTGATCGTATCTTCTATACGACTCATGCTCGACCTTTCGGTCTTCTGTGTTCCGAGGCCATGTCTGTACATGCTAGGCTCGTCAAGTCAACCTAAGTGTATTGCGTGTGTAACTCTGTCTTACACCCGTTGTATGTGAACATTGGAATCTATCACACCCAATCATCACGTGGTGCTTCGAAACAACGAACTGTCGCAACGGCGCACAGTTAGGGGGAACACTTTCTTGAAATTATTATGAGGGATCATCTTATTTACTACCGTCGTTCTAAGTAAACAAGATGCAAAAACATGATAAACATCACATGCAATCAAATAATAGTGACATGATATGGCCAATATCATATAGCTCCTTTGATCTCCATCTTGGGGCTCCATGATCATCTTGTCACCGGCATGACACCATGATCTCCATCATCATGATCTCCATCATCGTGTCTTCTTGAAGTTGTCTCGTCATCTATTACTTCTACTACTATGGCTAACGCTTTAGCAATAAAGTAAAGTAATTACATGACGTTTATGTTGACACGCAGGTCATAAATAAATAAAGACAACTCCTATGGCTCCTGCCGGTTGTCATACTCATCGACATGCAAGTCGTGATTCCTATTACAAGAACATGATCGATCTCATACATCACATATATCATTCATCATTCATCACAACCTTTGGCCATATCACATCACAAAACACTTGCTGCAAAAACAAGCTAGACGTCCTCTAATTGTTGTTACAAGTTTTTACGTGGCTGCTATAGGTTTCTAGCAAGAACGTTTCTTACCTACGCCAAAACCACAACGTGAATTGCCAATTTCTATTTACCCTTCATAAGGACCCTGTTCATCGAATCCGATCCGACTAAAGTGGGAGAGACAGACACCCGCCAGCCACCTTATGCAACTAGTGCATGTCAATCGGTGGAACCGGTCTCACGTAAGCGTACGTGTAAGGTTCGTCCGGGCCACTTCATCCCACGATGCCGCCGAATCAAGATAAGACTAGTAACGGCAAGCAAACTGACAATATCGACGCCCACAACTACTTTGTGTTCTACTCGTGCATAGTAACTATGCATAGACCTAGCTCATGATGCCACTGTTGGGGAACGTTGCAGAAAACAAAAAAATTTCCTACGTTTCACCAAGATCAATCTATGGAGTCAACTAGCAACGAGAGGAGAGTGCATCTACATACCCTTGTAGATCGCGAGCGGAAGCGTTCAAGAGAACGGGGATGATGGAGTCGTACTCGCCGTGATCCAAATCACCGATGACCAAGTGCCGAACGGACGGCACCTCCGCGTTCAACACACGTACGGAGCGGATGACGTCTCCTCCTTCTTGATCCAGCAAGGGGAAAAGAGAGGTTGATGAAGATCCAGCAGCACGACGGCGTGGTGGTGGATGCAGCAGTGATCGCAGCAGGGCTTCGCCGAGCTTCTGCGAGAGGGAGAGGTGTAGCGGGGGAGAGGGAGGCGCCAAGACTTGAGGTGCGGCTGCCCTCCATCCCCCCCTTTATATAGGCCCCCTAGGGGAGTGCGCCAGCCCTAGGAGATGGGATCTCCTAGGGGGGCGGCGGCCAAGGGGGTGGAGTACCCCCCAAGGCAAGTGGAGGCGCCCCCTCCCCTAGGGTTCCCAACCCTAGGCGCATGGGGGGCCCAAGGGGGGGGGGCGCACCAGCCCACTATGGGCTGGTTCCCCTCCCCACTTCAGCCCATGGGGCCCTCCGGGATGGGTGGGCCCACCCGGTGGACCCCCGGGACCCATCCGATGGTCCCGGTACAATACCGGTGACCCTGAAACTTTCCCGATGGCCGAAACTACACTTCCTATATATAATTCTTCACCTCCGGACAATTCCGGAACTCCTCGTGACGTCTAGGATCTCATCCGGGACTCCGAACAACTTTCAGATTACTGCATACTCATATCTATACAACCCTAGCGTCACCGAACCTTAAGTGTGTAGACCCTACGGGTTCGGGAGACAAGCAGACATGACCGAGACGACTCTCTGGTCAATAACCAACAGCGGGATCTGGATACCCATGTTGGCTCCCACATGCTCCTCGATGATCTCATCGGATGAACCACGATGTTGAGGACCTAATCAATCCCGTACTCAATTCCCTTTGTCAATCGGTACGTTACTTGCCCGAGACTCGATCGTCGGTATCCCAATACCTTGTTCAGTCTCGTTTCCGGCAAGTCACTTTACTCGTACCGTAATGCATGATCCCGTGATCAACCACTTGATCACATTGAGCTCATTATGATGATGCATTACCGAGTGGGCCCAGAGATACCTCTCCGTCATACGGAGTGACAAATCCCAGTCTCGATTCGTGCCAACCCAACAGACACTTTCGGAGATACCTGTAATGTACCTTTATAGTCACCTAGTTACGTTGTGACGTTTGGCACACCCAAGGCACTCCTACGGTATCCAGGAGTTGCACAATCTCATGGTCTAAGGAAATGATACTTGACATCCAAAAAAGCTACAGCAAACGAACTACACGATCTTTGTGCTATGCTTAGGTTTGGGTCTTGTCCCTCACATCATTCTCCTAATGATGTGACCCCGTTATCAATGACATCACCATGTCCATAGCCAGGAAACCATGACTATCTGTTGATCAATGAGCTAGTCAACTAGAGGCTCGCTAGGGACACATTGTGGTCTATGTATTCACACATGTATTACGATTTCCGGATAATACAATTATAGCATGAATAATAGACAATTATCATGAACAAGGAAATATAATAATCATTTTATTATTGCCTCTAGGGCATATTTCCAACACACCGATGATGACTAGTCTGTCTCACGTGATGATCGGACACGGCCTAGTTGACTCGGATCATGTATCACTTAGATGACTAGAGGGATGTCTATCTGAGTGGGAGTTCATTATATAATTTGATTAGATGAACTTAATTGTCATGAACAATAGTCTAAGTTGTCTTCGCAAATTATGTTGTAGATCAATAGCTCGCGTTGTAGCTCCCTGTTTCAATACGTTCCTAGAGAAAGATTTAAGTTGAAAGATATTATAAGCAATGATGCGGACTAGGTCCATTGCCTGAGGAGTGTCCTCACTGCTACATAGAAGGCTTATGTCTTTGATGCACCGCTCGGTGTGCCAACCCCTCCAACGTCGTCTATGGATGTTATGAACATCTGACAGATACGTCCTGATGACTACTTGATAGTTAAGTGCACCATACTCTACGGCTTAGAATCGGGATTCCAATGACGTTCTGACGGTTATTCATTTAAGTTAGAGAATAATGGTTATTCTGTTTACATGAATAATACCTTTCAAGGTCATGCACCCTATGTGAATGGTTCATTGAATCTTGGTCATGGTAATACACATGTTCACGCCAAAAGATGTAGAGTTAATAATAATAGTACCACTTTCTTGTGGCACTGCCGCTTAGGCCATATTGGCGTAAGATGCATGAAGAAACTCCATGTCGATGGATGTTTGGAGTCACTTGATTTTGAATCGCTTGACACATGCGAGCCATGCCTCATGGGCAGGATGACTAAGACCTCGTTTTCAGGAACAATGAAACGGGCAAGTGACTTGTTGGAAATCATACATGCTGATGTGTGTGATCCAATAAGAATTGAGGCGTGCGGTGGACATCGCTATTTTCTCATCTTCACTGACGATTTGAGTAGATATGGGTATATTTACTTAATGAAGCACAAGTCTGAAATGTTTGAAAAGTTCAAGCAATTTCAGAGTGAAGTTAAGAACCATCATAACAAGAAGATCAAATTCCTACGGTCTGATCGATGGAGAATTTCTGAGTTATGAGTTTGGCAATCACTTAACACATTGTGAAATTGTTTCGCAGTTGACACCACCTGGAACACCACAGCGTAATGGCGTGTCCAGACGTCGTAATCGAACCTTATGAGATATGGTGCGATCTATGATGTCTCTTACCGATCTACCGCTATCATTTTGAGGTTATGCGTTAGAGACAGCTGCATTCACTTTAGATAGGGCACCATCTAAGTCCGTTGAGATGACGTCGTATGAACATTGGTTTGGCAAGAAACCAAAGTTGTCGTTTCTTAATATTTGGTGCTGCGATGCTTAAGGCTTCAGCCGAAAAAGCTCGAACCCAAAGCGGACAAATACATCTTCATAGGATACCCAAAGGTAATAGTTGGGTATACCTTCTATCTCAGATCTGAGGGCAAAGTGTTTGTCGCTAAGAACGGGTCTGAGGGAGTCCTGGATTAGGGGGTGTCCGGATGGCCGGACTATACCTTCAGCCGGACTCCTGGACTATGAAGATACAAGATTGAAGACTTCGTCCCATGTCCGGAAGGGACTTTCCTTGGCGTGGAAGGTAAGCTTGGCGATATGTATATGCAGATCTCCTACCATTGTAACTGACTTTGTGTAAACCTAACCCTCTCCGGTGTCTATATAAACCGGAGGGTTTTAGTCCGTAGGACAACATACAGAACAACAATCATACCATAGGCTAGCTTCTAGGGTTTAGCCTCTCCGATCTCGTGGTAGATCTACTCTTGTACTACCCATATCATCAGTATTAATCAAGCAGGACGTAGGGTTTTACCTCCATCGAGAGGGCCTGAACCTGGGTAAAACTTCGTGTCCCTTGCCTCCTGTTACCATCCGGCCTAGACGCACAGTTCGGGACCCCCTACCCGAGATCCGCCGGTTTTGACACCGACATTGGTGCTTTCATTGAGAGTTCCTCTGTGTCATCGCCGTCAGGCTTGATGGCTCCTACGATCATCAATTGCGATGCAGTCTAGGGCGAGACCTTCCTTCCCGGACAGATCTTCGTCTTCGGCGGCTTCGCACTGCAGGCCAATTCACTTGGCCATCTGGAGCAGATCGAAAGCTATGCCCCTGGCCATCAGGTCAGATTTGGAAGTTTAAACTACACGACTGACATCCGCGGGGACTTGATCTTAGACGGATTCGAGCCACTGCCAAGCGCGCCGCACTGTCATGACGAGCATGATCTAGCTCTGCCACCGAACTGTGCTCTGGAGGCCGCACCCGCATCGGCTTCGACCCTTAATTCGGAGCCAACTACGCCGATCGAGGATGGGTGGTTGGACGCTGTCTCGGGGGCTGCGATCCCAACGGCGATCGAGCCGAACACTAGCCCCGCACTCTGCGAGACTCATGACTCCAAGGAGCCGGACTCCTCTCCGGACTCCGAACCCTCCGCGCCCCTGCCAATCGAGTCCGATTGGGCGCCGATTATGGAGTTTACTGCCGTGGACATCTTTCAGCACTCGCCTTTCGGTGATATTCTGAAGACACTGAAGTCTCTCTCTTTATCAGGAGAGCCTTGGCCGGACTACGGTCAGCAAGGTTGGGATTCGGACGATGAAGAAATTCAAAGCCCACCCACCACCCACTTTGTAGCCACTATCGACGACTTAACCGACATGCTCAACTTCGACTCCGAAGAGATCGACCGTATGGACGCCGATGAAGGAGACGATGAAGAACCAGCGCCTATCAGGCCCTGGAAAGCCACCTCGTCATATGACATATACATGGTGGACACCCCAAAAGAAGGAGATGGCGATGGAACAGCGGAGGATGACCCCTCCAAGAAACAGCCTAAGCGCCAGCGTCAGCGGCGCCGCTCAAAATCCCACCAAAACAAATACGGTGATTCCAACACGGGAGATAATAATACTCCGGAAAGTGCCGAAGGAAACCCCCTCCAGCAAGATTTAGCATAGGAGGATGGAGAAACCAGCCCTCATGAGAGAGCGGTAGACAGAGAGGTTGAGGACGATAATTATATGCCTCCCTCCGAAGACGAGGCAAGCCTCGATGATGATGAATTCGTCGTGCCAGAGGATCCCGTCGAGCAAGAGCGTTTTCAACACAGGCTTATGGCCACGGCAAGAAGCCTCAAGAAAAAACAGCAACAACTTAGAGCTGATTAAGATTTGCTAGTCGACAGATGGACTGAAGTCCTTGCGTCCGAAGAGCATAAACTCGAACGCCTCTCCAAGAGCTACCCAAAGCGCAGGTTGCTACCCCGATTAGAGGAGGAAGCACTTGATGTGGCCGACCGGCCACCTCGTGGCCGCGACAGAGAGGCCTCTCGGCCCTCCACTCAAGCCGCACCCCCGTACCAAGGCACGGGAATATGCGCTAGACTTACAAGATATGTTGGAGGACAAGGCAAGGCAAACAAGATTGATCTACAGATCGCGTGGGCGCCCCACGGCTCGAGAGGGTAACCGTCACGCCGGCCACAAATTCGGTAGGGCTGAACACAGTAGACAAAGCTCATTGGAGCTACGTTGTGACATAGCCCAGTACAGAGGCGCCGCACACCCACTATGCTTCACAGACGAAATAATGGATCATCAAATCTCCGAGGGTTTCAAACCCGTAAATATCGAATCATATGATGGCACAACAGATCCTGCAGTATGGATCAAGGATTATCTCCTTCATATCCACATGGCCCGCGGCGATGATTTCCACGCCATCAAATACCTCCCACTCAAGCTTAAAGGACCAGCTCGGCATTGGCTTAACAGCTTGCCAACATGATCAATCAGTTGTTGGGAGGACCTAAAAGCCGCATTCCTCGACAATTTCCAGGGCGCTTATGTGCGACCCCCAGACGCCGATGACCTAAGTCACGTAATTCAGCAGCCAGAGGAATCGGCCAGGCAATTCTGGACACGGTTCCTAACAAAGAAAAATCAAATAGTCGACTGTCCGGACGCTGAGGCCCTAGCAGCCTTCAAGCACAATATCCGTGACGAGTGGCTTGCCCGGCACCTTGGACAGGAAAAGCCGAAGTCTATGGCAGCACTCACGACACTCATGACCCGCTTTTGCGCGGGAGAAGACAGCTGGCTTGCTCGTAGCAACAATATGACCAAGAACCCTGGTAATTCGGATACCAGGGCCAGTAGTGGCAGGTCGCATCGCAACAAGCAGAAGCGCCGCATTAACGGTGACAATGCTGAGGATACGACAGTTAATGCTGGATTCAGAGGCTCTAAATCCGGTCAGCGGAAAAAGCCATTCAAAAGGAATCCTAGGGGCTCGTTCAGTTTGGACCGAATACTCGACCGCTTGTGTCAAATACATGGCGCCTCCGAAAAGCCAGCCAATCACACCAACAGGGATTGTTGGGTGTTCAAGCAGGCAGGCAAGTTAAACGCCAAAAATGAAGACAAGGGGCTGCATAGCGATGACGACGAGGAGCCCCGGCCGCCGAACAACAGTGGACAGAAGGGTTTTCCCCCACAAGTGCGGATGGTGAACATGATATACGCAACCCATGCCCCCAAAAGGGAGCGGAAGCACGCGTTAAGGGACGTATACGCGGTAGAGCTAGTCGCCCCAAAGTTCAGCCCATGGTCCTCCTGCCCGATCACCTTTGATCGAAGGGACCATTCCACTAGCATCCATCATGGCGGATTCGCCGCATTGGTTCTAGACCCAATTATTGACGGATTTCATCTCACTAGAGTCCTTATGGACGGCGGCAGCAGCCTGAACCTGCTTTACCAGGATACAGTGCGGAAAATGGGCATAGATCCCTCAAGGATTAAGCCCACCAAAACGACCTTTACAGGCGTAATACCAGGTGTAGAGGCCAACTATACAGGCTCAGTCACACTTAAAGTGGTCTTCGGATCTCCGGATAATTTCCGAAGGGAGGAGTTAATCTTCGACATAGTCCCATTCCACAGTGGCTATCACGCACTGCTCGGGCGAACCGCATTCGCCAAGTTCAATGCGGTACCGCACTATGCATACCTTAAGCTCAAAAGGCCAGGCCCTCGAGGAGTAATTACGGTCAATGGAAACACCGAACGCTCCCTCTGAACGGAGGAGCACACGGCGGCTGAGGGAGTCCTAGATTAGGGGGTGTTCGGGTAGCCGGACTATACCTTCAGCCGGACTCCAGGACTATGAAGATACAAGATCGAAGACTTCGTCCCGTGTCCGGATGGGACTTTCCTTGGCGTGGAAGGCAAGCTTGGCGATGCGGATATTCAAGATCTCCTACCATTGTAACCGACTTTGTGTAACCCTAACCCTCTCCGGTGTCTATATAAACCGGAGGGTTTTAGTCCGTAGGACAACTTCATCATACAACAATCATACCATAGGCTAGCTTTTAGGGTTTAGCCTCCTTGATCTCATGGTAGATCTACTCTTGTACTACCCATATCATCAATATTAATCAAGCAGGACGTAGGGTTTTACCTCCATCAAGAGGGCCCGAACCTGGGTAAAACATCGTGTTCCTTGCCTCCTGTTACCATCCGGCCTAGATGCACAGTTTGGGACCCCCTACCCGAGATCCGCCGGTTTTGACACCGACATTGGTGCTTTCATTGAGAGTTCCTCTGTGTCGTCGCCTTTAGGCCCGATGGCTCCTTCGATCATCAACAACGATGGAGTCTAGGGTGAGACTTTTCTCCCCGGACAGATCTTCGTCTTCGGTGGCTTCGCACTGCGGGCCAAGTCGCTTGGCCACCTTGAGCAGATCGAAAGCTACACCCCTGGCCACCAGGTCAGGTTTGGAAGCCTAAACTACACGGCTGACATCCGCGGGGACTTGATCTTCGACGGATTCGAGCCACAGCCAAGCGCGCCGCACTGTCTCGATGGGCATGATATAGCTCTGCCGCCGAACAGCGCCTTGGAGGCCGCACACGCATCAGTTCCGACCATTGATTCGGAGCCTACTGCACCGATCGAGGATCAACGGTTGGACGCTGCCTCAGGGGCTGAGATCTCAGAGGCGATCGAGCCGAACTCCAGCCCCGCACTCCGCATGGCCCGTGACTCCGAGGAGCCGGATTCCTTTCTGAACTCCGAGCCCCCCGCGCCCCTGCCGATCGAATCTGATTGGGCGCCGATAATGGAGTTCACCGCCGCAGACATCTTTCAGCACTCGCCCTTTGGCGACATCCTGAATTCGCTAAAGTCTCTCTCTTTATCAGGAGAGCCCTGGCCGGACTACAGTCAGCAAGGATGGGATTCGGATGATGAAGAAATTCAAAACCCACCCACCACCCACTTCGTAGCCACTGTCGACAACTTAACCGACATGCTCGACTTTGACTCCAAAGACATCGACGGTATGGACGACGATGCAGGAGACAACCAAGAACCAACGCCTATAGGGCATTGGACAGCCACCTCATCTCACGATGTGTACATGGTGGATACCCCTAAAGGAAGTAACAACGAGGAAAACAGGGATGGAAAGAGGGATCGATCTCTCGAAAAACAATCAAAGCGTCGGCGTAAACACCGACCCAAGCCCCGCCTCGATAAAGACCCAGCCATAGAGCAGGATGAGCCGGTAGACGACGAGCATGCCTTAGAGCAACCGTCCCAACAGGACAACCCGGATAGAGAAACCGAATATCCTTCCCCTGGCGAAAATGGCATTCCGGACGACCCTACGCCGTACAAGCCCACGAAGCAGAAGAACCTCCACAAACGGCTGGTTGCAACCGCACACAGCCTGAAAAAGCAGAAGCGGAAGCTAAAAACTGCGGAAGATGCACTCAGGATCAGATGGAGTAAAGTAATCAATACCGCAGACAAATACGGCGACAGTCGTCGCACTAAAAGCTATCCGAAGAGAAAGCTACTGCCTGAATTCGACGAGGAGGCCTTAGAGCCCTCGCACTCCAAAAGTGAGAAAGCCACACGGTCGGATAGACGACCCCATGGCTAGCATAAAGCGGCAAGCAGCGCCGCACTTAAGCCGGCATGCGACCCACTTAAGGATTCGCATCATGGCCCAGCCAGGTCCATTTACGGGCCAAGAAAGCAAGCTCTCGTAAGCAATGCAATAAAGCCATTATCAGAATCCGGCACACCCAAATATAGGGGTGCCGCACACCCCCTATGTTTCACCGATGAGGTCCTGGATTATGAATCCCAGCGGGATTCAAACCCGTAAACATAGAGGCATATGATGGAACAACAGACCCTGGAGTCTGGATCGAGGATTATATCCTCCACATACATATGGCTAGAGGAGATGACCTCCACGCCATAAAATACTTACCCCTCAAGCTTAAAGGGCCAGCCCGGCATTGGCTCAAAAGCCTTCCTGAAAACACAATCGGAAGTTGGGAAGAGCTCGAGGACGCTTTCTGAGCAAATTTTCAAGGGACCTATGTCCGCCCTCCGGATGCAGACGATCTTAGTCACATAACTCAACAGCCCGGAGAGTCAGCTCGGCAATTCTGGAATAGATTTCTTACTAAAAAGAATTAGATAGTCGACTGTCCGGACGCTGAAGCCTTAGCGGCTTTCAGGCATAATGTCCGAGACGAATGGCTCGCCAGACACCTCGGCCAAGAAAAGCCAAGAACAATGGACACACTAACAAGCCTCATGACCCGCTTTTGCGCAGGAGAGGACAACTGGTTGGCAAGATGCAGCACCAGTGACCCAAGTACATCCAAAACTAGGGATGGAAACGGAAAGCCGCGACGCAATAAGGACTGTCGCCGGACTAAGGAAAAAAGTCCGAAGAGCACGGCAGTCAACACGGATTCAAAAGCTCACGACAGAATCAGAAAAAGAAGCCCCTCCAAGATAACAGGGACGACCTATCCAATCTAAACAAAATCTTGGATAGGATATGTCAAATACATAGCACTCCTGGAAAGCCTGCTAACCATACCCACAGAGATTGTTGGGTTTTCAAACAATCCGGCAGACTCAACGCCGAACACAAGGGGCTCGACACACCAAGCGAAGATGAGGACGAACCCCAAAAGCAGAGTACCAGGAAACAAAAGAATTTCCCACAAGAAGTAAAAACAGTAAACTTACTCCACATAACAAAACGTGCGGCGCCCATAAAGGTACGCGCCCCACGACCTATCCCAAAGGAATCCCGCCACTAGTTGTCAAAACCAATCATCTTCGATCATCTGGATTATTCTAGAAGTGTCAGGAACCCAGGATGGACTGCCCTGGTACTCGATCCAATAATTGGCGGACTCCAGTTTTCAAATGTCCTTATGGATGGTGGCAGCGGACTCAACCTGATATATCAGGACTCAATCCGCCACATGGGGATCGACCCAAAAAGAATTCGCCACAGCAAAACCTCCTTTCAAGGAGTAACGCCAGGTCCGAACACCCATTGCATGGGTTTTCTCCGGCTCGAGGTTATTTTCGGCTCTGCCGATAACTTCCGTCGCGAAAAGCTGACTTTCCACATCGTCCCATCCTCAAGTCGCTATCAAGCACTACTGGGACGCGAAGCTTTCGCCCGCTTTAACGCAATACCGCATTATGCATCTCTTACACTTAAGATGTCCGGTCCACGCGACATCATCTCCTTAAAGGGGAAGCAGTGAGAACACCTCCCCCAAGTGGAGGATTGTGCGGCCGCTTTAACAGCCCCACAATACAATGACTTCACCAGCCAGAACATCAGAACAGGTCATTAAGACCACGAACACAGATAGACGAGTCCGGCACAAAAGTATCATTGATAAAGGCTTAGTGGCCATATACCCCTGCACTAGGGGCTTCACACGTATAAAATAAGAGACAATAAAGCTCAATTTTTCATATTTTACTTTACACTTTGTTTATTTCATATAACTTTTGTTCGGCACACCCCTTTTTCAACTTAGTTGCTCTCTTTTTACAGATGAACGTCGTGTTGCGCCCGTCCAGGATACAGCACAACGGAGACACATGCGCAGACGTGCAGTAGGGACCCGTTCCAAGGATTCTTTTCAGATTAAGACCCTGCGTAAACCTTTTTTACTGTCTCTTGTTGATACACATCCCCTGGTTCTATGACCAAGGAGGAGGCTGGCGTCTTGGCATGTGGCCACGTCAGAATTCTTGCGCGTACCTGGACACTAGGGGCTTATACCTCAGAGCGTTACCTCGCCCGCTCTCATAAAGACCGAATACCTTAGGGAGTGTTCGGAGTCGCGAGTTTGGCCTTATATCATCAGCTCCGAGTCATGATTTTGGTCAAATGTTGGGTTGCCCGGCTCCTGTGTTCGGCCGCCTTACGTTCCGCTCTATCGGCTAAGGCGGCACCAGGAGAACTACTGCGATTGTGCCCTGGTTCGGCCAGGCGAGCACCTCAGTAGAGAAAGCCGAAAACCGACTGTCATGATATGGCATGAGACTGGTCAACCACTTGATGACTCTCCGGAATCTGTAGGATTCCTCTGCATTAACGAAGGGCCGTTTCCCGGCCAGGCACATACGCGCCCCAAATTCGGGCGAGCGCAGTCGCCACCAGGGGCTACCTAAATAGTCCCATTGTCAAGCTCCTATGGCTAAGTGAAAGTGTTAAAGCATTATAGTCCGGTTGCCTAGCTCGCTGCGCTATCACCTCCTTTGTAGGACCAAGACGTTGGATTAAGTGTGAAAATGCGCCTTCTGCGAGCACCCCCGCACTATGTGCGTGGGGGCTGAAGCCAACGACTGCAATCTTTCAGATTTTGTATATATATATATATCTTAAAACGGCCGCACAGGAGGTGTTCCAAATACTTGAAGGCACAAGTATAAAAGGCTACTACAATTCATCAAAATATTGCTTTATAATTACATATGCTATCAGAACATAGCATCCTTCGAGCACTGCGTCTCTATTACACGAGCGCCTTCAAGGACTTCCTGAAAATAGTGCTCGGAGGGTACTCGGCTTTTGTCCGAATCTTGGGATGCAACAACGGTGGTCTCCATCTCTGCCCAGTATGTCTTGACACGGGCAAGAGCCATCCGTGCGCCCTCTATGCATGCTGACCTCTTCATCGCATTGATACGTGGCACCGCGTCAAGGAATTGCTACACCAAGCTGAAATAACTCTTCGGCTCCGATCTCCCCGGCCACAGATGACCCATGACGTACTTCATGGCGAGTCCGGACAATCTATTCAGTTCGGCCCATTGAGCCAGACGATCATCCACTGCCAGTGGACTCTCTGGATTCTGGAACTGCGACCAGAAAAGCCTTTCCACTTCGCGATCTTCTTGATCTCGAAAGTATTCGGTCGCATCAGCAGCACTCGCTGCCAAATCCAGATAGGTATCCTCCGCACTCCACATCCGGTCCAACGGAGCAAACTTCGGATCGCAAAACTTCCTCCGCAGCATAAAGGGCTTTCCAGCCACAATCTGTCCGGCCTGACGCAGCTCCTCCTTCGCAGCTCTCATCGCAGAGCGAGCGTCCTTGGCATCAGCAACGGCCTTCTCTAAGTCCGTCTGTCTCGCCCGGTCTTCTTTCTCAAGAAACTTGCAACGGTCAGCAGCACTTTTTAACTTCACGGCCATCACGGCCATCTCCTTCTTGCTTCGGCAGTGAGCAGCCTGTTCGGCTCTCATCTCTTCAAGGGCCTTCTCGGCAGCCGCATCACTTTTCCTGGCTTGTTCCTTAGCTCAGGCAAGTTTCGCCCGAAGACTCTCCACGGCGGCCGCACCATCTGCGTCAAGCACACACATTGTAAGATACTGGCATAAATCTCCTCTTACCGGATGCCTCCCGAGGAATTGCATACCTTGAGCCTCATCAAGCCGCTCGTTGACGAGCGCGATGTCGGCATCTGCCATGTCAAGTTGCCGCTTTAGTTAGGCAAAATCATCAGTTCGGCTCGATTCCGGACACTTCGCCACCTGTATACAAAGGCGACATTTTAGACCTGGGATTATGATCCTCTGCGCGCCGTCAATTTTGACAACGCACAGAGTCTCAGGGGCTACTATCTACACAGGGCGCATCTTGTTTATGCGCAACTGACAAAGAAGTACATTATCAAACGTACCTCAAAACCCGTCAGCAAACTTCTGACGGCCTCATGCAATCCGCTTTCCGCGGACGAAATCCTTCCAATCACCGTACCCATCAATGCACGGTGCTCCTCTGAGATAGAAGCTCGCCCCAGCAGAATCATCAGCTCCTCCGACCGCGCATCGGACGGTGCCGGACTCGTCCTATGACCTCCATCGAAGGCCGGACGCGGAGAACCTTGGGGGGGGACATATGGCTACCTTCCACCCCTGTCGGATTCGGAGAAACCCTCCGCGACGACACCTCAGGGTCGCCTGCCTCACCAGGCGGTACGACAGGGGGAGGCGTTCCACTCTCCATCATCTCCGGAAGAAGATCCCCTGATGACGAGCTCTGCTGAGAAGGGCTGAGGTCCGAGCTACAAAGTAAAATTTCGGTTAATCTTCTCAGATAAAAAGCAAGGATTTCTCTCGTCCCTCTAAAGGAAAATCTTTCTCTACTTACGGCTTGCTGGAGGGCTGATCCCTTTGAGGGCGTAGTTCGACCGAGGATCTCCCCGGCGTCGGACCCTCTGACAAGGAATTTTCCCCCCGCTTTGAGGCCATGGTCTCCGGGTCGTCAGAGGCGGCCCTCTTCTTCCCCTTAGGAGAGGAATTGTCGGTTCTTCCCTTCGGAGCAGCCTCCTTCGAGGAGGCCATAGTTTCCTTGTCCTCCCCCTCACTTCCCTCCAAAGGCACGATCTTCAACATCCTGACTAGCACGGGATCCGTCCTGGTCTCAGGAAGGGGAGCCGGACACCTGATCAGCTTTGCCTTCGCTATCCACTCTTGTTTAAAAGGATAGCTCTTTTAGGGGCGAATTTATGACAATTTTACGGATAGCGAGTCCGGGCACAAGGTTACTTACTTGAGTATCCGGGCGATTGCAGCTTAAACCTGCGTCCTCGGTCAAATCCGGACACATTGCTTGTGATTCGAAGAACATTTTATACATCTCCACGGGCGTTGCGCCCATAAAATGCTGGAGAGCTCGTGGTCCCTCCGGATTAAACTCCCACAGACGAAGGGAGCGACGTTTGCCGGGCAGTGTTCGGCGAATCAGCATGACCTGCGTCACCTTGACCAGGTTGAGGTCTCTTTCTAAGAGATCCCTAATGCGGCCCTGCAACAAGGGCACGTCTTTGGATAACCCCCAATCTAATCCTTTGTTGACCCATGACGCTAGCCGTGGTGGGGGACCCGAGCGAAAGGCAGGAGGCGCCACCCACTTGGTGCTCCTGGGAGCGGTGATATAGAACCACTCTCGTTGCCACAAGCCGAGCTCCTCTTGAAAGGAGCCCTCGGGCCATGGAGCATCAGCATTCTTACTTATGACAGCGCCTCCGCACTCTGCGTGCCGTCCCTCGATCATCTTCGGCTCCACTCCAAAGGTCTAGAGCCATAATCCGAAGTGAGGAGTAACACGGAGGAACGCTTCGCACACAATGATGAATGAGGAAATGTGGAGGATGGACTCAGGAGCTAAGTCATGAAATTCCAGCCCATAATAGAACATCAGCCCCCTCACGAAGGGATCCATCAGGAAGCCTAACCCCCGAAGGAAGTGAGACATGAACACTACGCTCTCACCGGGCCGGGGACTGGGAATAGCCTGCCTTTGAGCAGGCAACCTATGCAAAATTTTGGCGGTCAAGAACTTAGCCTCTCTCAACTTTAGCACGTCCTCCTTCGTGACGGAGGAGGGCATCCATCGGCCTTGAAGGTTGGAACCGGACATTGTCGAAGGTCCGAAGCGCCTGGAATCTGGAGCCTAGGGTGTTGGAACTCGAGGCGACGGGCGAACTTGTTTTGAGATTGGAGAAAAGGAGTAAGGCCTTGGTCTCTTTATAAGAGGTTGAATACCAGGAGCCCTCCCCGTGACCGTTTGGGACTCGCCTTTAATCGAGAAGACATGCTAACGGGCACGATTGGGTTACCCACGTCCGTATTGATGAGAATCCCGTAAATAAAGGGGACACGATCTCTGTTTTGACAAGACGTGCCAAGGAAACCGCCTCGCAAAACACGCTGAGGTGGAAAAGTGAAAACGATTCGAATAAAGGCTTGGCCATAGTGTGATGTCACGCTGCGGAATACGTCAGCGGATTAGATTTGTGTTAATATTATTCTCTCTGTGGCAATACGTGGAAACTTATTTTGCAGAGCCGGACACTACTCTTGGTGTTTACAAACTTTTATGAAGAATTTGGAGGAGGAACCCGCCTTGCAATGCCGAAGATAATCTACGCGCCGGACTCGTCGCCATTGAAGCCTGGTTCAGGGGCTACTAAGGGAGTCCTGGATTAGGGGGTGTTCGGGTAGCCGGACTATACCTTCAGCCGGACTCCAGGACTATGAAGATACAAGATCGAAGACTTCGTCCCGTGTCCGGATGGGACTTTCCTTGGCGTGGAAGGCAAGCTTGGTGATGCGGATATTCAAGATCTCCTACCATTGTAACCGACTTTGTGTAACCGTAATCCTCTCCGGTGTGTATATAAACCGGAGGGTTTTAGTCCGTAGGACAACTTCATCATACAACAATCATACCATAGGCTAGCTTTTAGGGTTTAGCCTCCTTGATCTCGTGGTAGATCTACTCTTGTACTACCCATATCATCAATATTAATCAAGCAGGATGTAGGGTTTTACCTCCATCAAGAGGGCCCGAACCTGGGTAAAACATCGTGTTCCTTGCCTCATGTTACCATCCGGCCTAGACGCACAGTTCGGGACCCCCTACCCGAGATCCGCCGGTTTTGACACCGACAGCGGCCCTTGCAGCAGAAGTACAAAGCAGCCTCTCCAGGCAGTTCTCCAGTCCGGCCATTAAACGACCAGACACCGTCAAGCGTGCCCGGAATAACCTACAACAAGACCGCCTGGCACGACCCGAGCAGGCATAGCAATGCGGCCCCAGCCCTCGCAAAAATGCGATACCAGTACTTCACGTACATAACTACGCTCTAGAAATACCATGGGTACAGGGGGAGGGGCACCATCACGGCACGCCCGAAACACGGCTTAAACCGCACCAAGGGCTGCCGATTTTTTAATTTTCTCTTACTTTCAGGACTCCACTCTTCAGAAGGCCCATTCGGAAGTTCAATTGCCGAATAAACGATGCAAGAACCAGGGAAGCAGACAAGCCACGCCACATTACGGAACTCCCAGGTGGTCTCTATCACGAGCAGTATACCTGTTTCGCATACTATTCCGCAGCTTGCCCCTGGAACGGACACGTTAAATAGTCCAACCTTTTGCTTATCGTATTATTTGTATCGTTCTGCTTTGATCGCAGCCCTCTTTAATAAACAATGCATAGCTTTTGTCTGTTTTTGCATTACTCTTTTTTAATATATGTTCCTTAACGACATGTTGCATCCGTACACTTTGGTACGACCAAAATACGCCAGGGGCTTTAGTACCCCTCAATATGGTGTGAGAAGTCCGAACACTTTAACAAGTGCGGCACCCCGAACTTATAGCATTATATGCATCGGCTCCGAATCATGTCTTGGGTCAATAGTTGGGTTTGCCCGGCTCCTATGTTTTGGTGCCTTACGTTCCGCTATATCGGCTAAGGTAGCACTAGGAGAACCACTGCGATTGTGCCCCAGTTGAGCTGGGTCGAGCACCTCAGTGGAGAAAGCTAAAATTGACTGTCATGATGAAGCGAGAGCTGGTCGCTGTTCGAGAGGTTTTTCGAGTCCCTAAAGACTTATGCCACTTAGAGCGAGGAGCCGGCTCTGTCCGGCCAAGGCGTGGATAGCGCCCCGAACTCGGTCTTCCGAATACCAGGGGCTTCGCCGAAATTTAAAATTATAGAATTCTATGGCTAAGTGAGAGTGTTCACGCATTATAGTCCGATTGCCCTGTTCGTTGGGCTGAGCGCCTCCCTCAAAGGACCCAAACATGGGAAAAAGAGCGCTCAGGTTTATCCCCGAACACCCCAGCACTAGCGGCACGGGGGCAGAAGCCGACGACTTGCCATCTCTCAGAATTGATAAACAGCCGCACAGAAGGTAATATTTTAAATTCCAACAGCATTGCTTAGCGCATATGAACAAGTTTTCAGCGCACAGGACAAAATGAGCAAGTTTCACTCAAAAATTACATCCCTAGAACATTCATCCGCCACAAGGCAGGCACCCTTCAGAACATCCTTATAATAATTCTCGGGCTTGCGATGCTCTTTCCCCGGCGGTGGCCCGTCCTTCACAAGCTTCTCAGCATCCAACTTGCCCTAGTGCACCTTAGCACGGGCAAGGGCCCTACGGGCACCTTCAATGCAGACGGAGCGCTTGATGACTTCGAGCCTTGGACAGGCCTCCACCAGTCGCCGCACCAGCCCGAAATAGCTCCCAGGCAGAGCCCCTCCAGGCCACAGCCGAACTATGGGGCCCTTCATGGCCTGTTCGGCGGCCTTGTGGAGCTCGACCAGTTGCTTCAGCTGGTCGCTTAGGGGCACGGGGTGTCCGGCCTCAGCATACTGAGACCAGAACACCTTCTCTGTCGAGCTGCCCTCCTCGGCTCGATAGAATGCGGCGGCATCAGACACACTCCAGGGAAGATCTGCGAACGCTCCTGGAGAGCTCCAGATTCGGGTAAGTAACAAGTAACTCACGTTTATGTGTTTGCTTTGCATAAAGAATGCCTTACCCGCCGCTATCTTCTTCACCTCATCCAACTCCTGGAGGGTCTTCTGGGATTCGGCCTTGGCAGACTTGGCATTTTCAATAGCCACCGCGAGCTCGGACGCTCGTGTTTTTGAGTCAAGCTCCAAACTCTCATGTTTTTCCATGAGAGCCTGGAGCTCTTGCCGTACCTTGCCAACCTCAGCCTCATACTTCTCCCGCTCGGTGCGCTCCGTGGCCGCCCTCTTCTCGGCCTCGACCAGCGCTTGCTTAAGGGTCGCCACCTTAGACGTGGCCCCTACAATAGCCACGATAATCCTGTCATTTTTTGCAATTGCACCTCTTTATATATATTTAAACAAGGTATTTCTTACCTTCATTGTCCTCGAGCTGCTTCTTGGCACGCCCGAGCTCTTGCTCGGACCGCTTGAGGTTCTGCTTTAGCGTGTCCACTTCCGTAGTCAGTGCGGCGGACGCAAGCAGAGAAGCCTGCATACGCATATTGACTCCTTTTTGTTAGACTCCCGCGAATTTTATTTGATCCTCTATTCGGCTTTTCTTCCCGAACGCCAAACAGAGCATCAGGGGCTACTGTCTATGCGGTAATATTATTTACACATTCTTTACTTACCTCAAAGCCTATTAAAAGGCTAGTACAAGCTTCAGTCAGTCCGCTCTTGGCGGACTGAACCTTCTGGACCACCGCACTCATAATGATGCGGTGCTCCTCGTCGATGGAGGCGCCTTGGAGCGCCCCCAATAGATTGTCTGGCGCCTCCGGTTGGACGGGGGTCACCGGCACGGTGGGCTTGCTCCTCTTGGAAGGAGGTCCCCCGCCATACTCTGGAACCTTTGAAGGTTCCGGAGCGGTGTCCGGCCTAGAGCCGGACTTGGAGCCTGGGGGGTTTCATCCCCTTTACTCCTGGAGTCCGGGAGGTCGCCTTGCGGCGCCTCCAGGACCACCTCCTCCTGGCTTGGAACCTGTTGGGACAACACTTCGGTGTCATCCGTAGGGCGGGGGGAGGAAGCCGTCGGAAGCGAGTTCACATCCGACGAGTCCAGTGAGCCACTCAACGACGCGTCGATCCGGTCTTTGGGTGGGCTGCATAAACATATTCGACATAAGGGAAAGCTGTGCAATAAACGAATACTATGAATTACTCTAGTATCCGAATACTTACGATTTTGCCAGGGGCTTGGCCCTGGGCGGCCACTCCTCTCCGCCATTGTCGGCATCGGTGGAGCAGTCCGGAGGAAGGGTTTTCCCCTTCTTGGACCCTCCGGCCTCCCAGAGAGGGCGGCCTTCCTTTTCTTCTCTCCTCCCGCTGGAGGGGGAGAGGTCTCTTCTTCTTCCTCCTCGTCTTCATGGGAGGAATGCGCCTCGGAACCGTCGGATGATGGATCCAACACCTCCTGGCGCCGAGCACTCTTTCGAGTCCCCGTGGCCTTTTTCGCGGCCTTCTTCTCCGGCACCACATAGGGTGCCGGAACCAGCAGCTTCGCCAAGCGAGCGTCCCCTGGGCCTTCGGGCAAAGGAGCCGGACAGTTGATCTGTCCGGACGTCACCTGCCAATCCTGTCAAAGGTAAGGGAGCTTAGATCCCGCATGGAGTCAAACTATGAAAAACTGATACCCTGTAAAAGGAAAAAACAGCTTACCGCATGAGCGTGACGCTGCGTACTGAATCCGCGATCCTCGGTAGCAGATGCGGGGGCCTCGGCGCCCTTGAAAAGCACCTTCTAGGCATCTTCGTACATCGTGTCGAAGAGCCTGCTCAGAGTTTGGTGCCGTGCTGGGTCGAACTCCCACAGGTTGAAAGCCCATTGTTGACACAGGAGGATCAGGCGGATGAGCATAACTTGGACTACGTTGACAATTTTGAGCTTCTTGTCCACTAGGGTTTGGACGCATGTTTGGAGTTCGGCCAGCTCTCCTTTTTTACCCCACGACAGGCCCATCTCCTTCCAGGAGGTGAGCCGCGTAGGGTGTCCGGATCGAAACTCGGGGGCTGCGACCCATTCGGGGTCACGCGGCTCAGTGATGTAAAACCATCCCGATTGCCACCCCTTCAGGGTCTCCACAAAGGAGCCCTCGAGCCATAAGACATTGGTCATCTTGCCCACCATGGCACCTCCGCACTCCGCCTGGTTGCCGCGCACCACCTTCGGCTTGACATTGAAAGTCTTGAGCCATAGGCCGAAATGGGGGCGGATGCGGAGGAAAGCCTCGCACACGACGATAAACGCCGAGATGTTGAGGACAAAGTTCGGGGCCAGATCGTGGAAATCCAGGCCATAGTAGAACATGAGCCCCCGGACAAATGGGTGAAGAGGGAAGCCCATCCCGCAGAGGAAATGGGGGAGGAAGACACCCTCTCATGGGACCTAGGGGTGGGGATGAGCTGCCCCTTTTCGGGAAGCCGGTACGCAATGTCGTTAGACAAGTATCCGGCCTTCCTCAGTTTTTTGATATGTCCCTCCGTGACAGAGGAGACCATCCACTTGCCTCCCGTAATCAATGGCGCGGTTGGGTTACCCACGCCCGTATTGATGAGAATCCCGGAATAAGGGGACACGATCTCTGCTTTAACAAGACGTGCCAAGGAAACCGCCTCGCATGACGCGCTGAGATGGGATAATGAAACGACTCAGATAAAGGCTTAGCCGTGGTGTGTCACACTACGAAATATGTCAGCAGATTAGATTTGTGTAAATATTATTCTCTCTACGGCAATATGTGGAAACTTATTTTGCAGAGCCGGACACTATCTTTGTGTTCAAAATCTTCTATGAAGTACTTGGAGGAGGAACCCGCCTTGCAATGCCGAAGACAATCTGCGCGCCGGACTCGTCGTCATTGAAGCCTGGTTCAGGGGCTACTGAGGGAGTCTTGGATTAGGGGGTGTCCGGATGGCCGGACTATACCTTCAGCCGGACTCCTGGACTATGAAGATACAAGATTGAAGACTTCGTCCCATGTCCGGAAGGGACTTTCCTTGGCGTGGAAGGCAAGCTTGGCGATACGGATATGCAGATCTCCTACCATTGTAACCGACTTTGTGTAACCCTAACCCTCTCCGGTGTCTATATAAACCGGAGGGTTTTAGTCCGTAGGACAACATACAGAACAACAATCATACCATAGGCTAGCTTCTAGGGTTTAGCCTCTCCGATCTCGTGGTAGATCTACTCTTGTACTACCCATATCATCAATAATAATCAAGCAGGACGTAGGGTTTTACCTCCATCGAGAGGGCCCGGACCTGGGTAAAACTTCGTGTCCCTTGCCTCCTATTACCATCCGGCCTAGACGCATAGTTCGGGACCCCCTACCCGAGATCTGCCGGTTTTGACACCGACAGGGTCCTTTCTCGAGAAGGAGTTTCTCTCGTAAGAATTGAGTGGGAGGAAGATAGAACTTGATGAGGTTGTTAAACCTCTACTTCAACCGGAAAGTGGTGCAACACAGAAAGATGTTTTTGTGGCGCCTACGTCGGTTGAAGAGGAAGTTAATGATAGTGATCATGAAGCTTCGGATCAAGTTGCTATCGAACCTCGTAGGTCGACAAGGATATGTACTACTCCTGAGTGGTACAGTGATCCTGTCTTAGATATCATGTTGGACGACAATAAACCTACGAGCTATGGAGAAGCGATGGTGGGTCCATATTCCGACAAATGGTTAGAAGCCATGAAATCCGAGATAGGATCCATGTATCAGAACAAAGTATGGACTTTGGTGGACTTGCCCGTTGATCGGCAAGCCATTGAGATAAATGGATCTTTAAGAAGAAGACGGGCGTGGACGGTAATGTTACCGTCTATGAAGCTCGACTTGTGGCAAAGAGTTTTTCACAAGTTCAAGGAGTTGACTACGATGAGATTTTCTCACCCGTAGCGACGTTTAAGTCCGTCGGAATCATGTTAGCATTACCTGTATTTTTTGATTATGAAATCTGACACATGGATGTCAAAACAAGTTTTCTTACCAGTTTTCGTAAGAAAAAGTTGTATGTGATACAATAAAAGGTTTTGTCGTCCTAAGGATGCTAAAAGGTATGCTGGCTCCAGCGATCCTTCTATGGACTAGAGCAAGCATCTTAGAGTCGGAATATATGCTTTGATGGAGTGATCAAAGCTTTTAGGTTTATACAATGTTTGCTAGAAACTTGTATTTACAAGAAAGTGAGTGGGAGCACTACACCATTTCTGATAAGTATATGTGGAAGACATATTGTTGATCTGAAATAATGTAGAATTTCTGGAAAGCATAAACGGTTGTTTGAAGAGTGATTTTCAAAGGAAGACTTGGATAAAGCTGCTTACATATTGGGCATCAAGATCTATAGAGATAGATCAAAACGCCTGATGATACTTTCAAAGAACGCACACCTTGACATGATTTTGAAGGAGTTCAAAATAGATCAGTCAAAGAAGGGATTCTTACCTGAGTTGTAAGGTGTGAAGTTGAGTAAGACTCAAAGCTTGACCACGGCAGAAGAAAGAGGAAGGACGAAGGTCGTCCCCTATGCTTTTGTCATAGGCTCTATACGGTATGCCATGCTGAGTAGCGCACCTGATTTGTGCCTTGCCACATGTTTGGCAAGAGGGTACATAGGTGATCCAGGAGTGGATCACTAGACAGTGGTCAAAATTATCCTTAGAGGAATAAGGAAATATTTCTCGGTTATGGAGGTGATAAAGAGTTCGACGTTAAGAGTTACGTCGATGCAAGCTTTAACACCTATCCGGATGATTATGAGTAAAAAAACGGATATGTATAATGGAGCAACCATTTGGAATAGCTCCAAGTGGAACGTGGTAGCAGCATCTACGATATGACATAAAGTTTTGCGAAGTACATGCGGATCTGATTGTTGCAGACCCGTTGACTATAACATCTCTCACAAGCATAACATGATCAAACCCAGAACTCATTGAGTGTTGATCACATGATAATGTGAACTAGATAGTTGACTCTAGTAAACTCTTTGGGTGTTAGTCACATGGCGATGTGACCTTGAGTGTTAATCACATAGCGATGTGAACTGGATTATTGACTCTAGTGCAAGTGGGAGACTGTTGGAAATATGCCCTAGAGGCAATAATAAATTAGTTATTATTATATTTCCTTGTTCATGATAATCGTTTATTATCCATGCTAGAATTGTATTGATAGGAAACTCAGATACATGTGTGGATACATAGACAACACCATGTCCCTAGTAAGCCTCTAGTTGACTAGCTCGTTGATCAATAGATGGTTACGGTTTCCTGACCATGGACATTGGATGTCATTGATAACGAGATCACATCATTAGGAGAATGATGTGATGGACAAGACCCAACCCTAAGCCTAGCACAAGATCGTGTAGTTCATATGCTAAAGCTTTTCTAATGTCAAGTATCATTTCCTTAGACCATGAGATTGTGCAACTCCCGGATACCGTAGGAATGCTTTGGGTGTACCAAACGTCACAACGTAACTGGGTGGCTATAAAGGTGCACTACGGGTATCTCCGAAAATGTCTGTTGGGTTGGCACGAATTGAGACTGGGATTTGTCACTCCGTGTAACGGAGAGGTATCTCTAGGCCCACTCAGTAGGGCATCATCATAATGTGCACAATGTGACCAAAGAGTTGATCACATGATGATGTGTTACGAAAAGAGTAAAGAGACTTGCTGGTAACGAGATTGAACAAGGTATCGGGATACCGACGATCGAATCTCGGGCAAGTATCATACCAGTAGACAAAGGGAATTGTATACGGGATTGATTGAATCCTTGACATCGTGGTTCATCCGACGAGATCATCGTGGAACATGTGGGAGCCAACATGGGTATCCAGATCCCGCTGTTGGTTATTGACCAGAGAGATGTCTCGGTCATGTCTGCATGATTCCCGAACCCGTAGGGTCTACACACTTAAGGTTCGATGACGCTAGGGTTATAGGGAAAGTATGTATGCGGTTACTAAATGTTGTTCAGAGTCCCGGATGAGATCCCGGACGTCACGAGGAGTTCCAGAATGGTCCGGAGGTAAAGATTGATATATAGGAAGTGTGGATTTGGCCACCGGAAGTGTTCTGGGCATCACCGGTAATGTACCGGGACCACCGGAAGGGTTCCGGGGGTCCACCGGGAGGTGCCACCAGCCCCGGAGGCTTTCGTGGGCCAAGAGTGGGAAGGGACCAGACCCTAGGTGGGCTGGGGCGCCTCCCACCAAGGCCCAAGGCGCCCTCAAGAGGAGAGGGGGCAAACCCTAGGGGCAGATGGGCCCTAAGGCCCACCCTAGGTGCGCCCCCTCTCTCTCCCCCTTGGCCGCCACCCAGATGGGATCTGGGGGCTGCCGCCACCCCTAGGGAGGGAACCTAGGTGGGGGCGCAGCCCCTCCCCTCCCCCTATATATAGTGGAGATTTTGGGGCTGCCGAACACACGAGTCTCTCTCTCCCAAGGCGCAGCCCTACCTCTCTCCCTCTTCGTCTCTCGTAGTGCTTGGCGAAGCCCTGCAAGAGTACCGCGCTCCACCACCACCACCACGCCGTCGTGCTGCTGCTGGATAGAGTCTTCCCCAACCTCTCCCTCTCTCCTTGCTGGATCAAGGCATGGGAGACGTCACCGGGCTGTACGTGTGTTGAACGCGGAGGCGCCGTGATTCGGCGCTTAGATCAGAATCGACCGCGATCTGAATCGCCACGAGTACGACTACCTCATCCGCGTTCGCTTCCGCTTAGCGATCTACAAGGGTATGTAGATGCACTCCTCTTCCCTTCGTTGCTAGATTACTCTATAGATTGATCTTGGTGATGCGTAGAAAATTTTAAATTTCTGATACGATCCCCAACAAATGGCAGCAACGAAAACGGAACGGATGGAGGTAGAGCAGGCGGCAAGGATGGTTGGCGGAGCAGGCATCATGGATGATGTCTTTTTTTTGAACATCAGTACAGACACAAGCGCTCATATACACGCGCATACACTCACCCCTATGAACGCACACACACACACCCTACCCCTATGAGCACCTCCAAAAGACTGAGCCGGCATATCATCTTGAAATTTACGAAGTCACCGTAAGCACCTCGTCGTCGACGGGAAAATCTCCTCCCATTGAATGCGCGTCGCCGGAAATCCTGAAATAAATCCAGGAATAAATGCGAGCACCACGATTTGAACCCTGGTGGGCTGGGGATACCACAGTTCCTCTAACCATCCAACCATAGGTTGGTTCGCCATCATGGATGATGTCTGATGAGTGATCCGTCCAGGAGGTGATCTGTCACGCTCATATTTGAATTTCATTTTGGCATGTCCAAATTGTTAAACCGTGACTTCTTTTACTTTATTGCCTTATAAAACTGTTGAATTATGATGAATTTGTGCTATATATGATCCACATACATGAATTTAATGGTTTAGATTTAAGGTGTGCTACTACTCGATTGACTATATAAGAGACCGTTTGACGCTGTTAGCGGTCACGTCCATAAACTTTTAGGGTGCCGGATTTGTCTGCTCGTAGATGCTCTAACCATACACCGGAGCGGCGGACGGGAAGATTGGACCCTCGGCCTCACCAACGCTGGGAGGGGCCAAAGTGCCAAACTGTGGGACAATCACCGCAACACGATTGAGGATTTTTTACCTTTTTCTCCGGAACACGATAATAAGGTTTTAAAGAGAACTACGCTACACTGACACGCGGGGGCATTGATCCACTGACGTGGACACCGGTTATATAATTTGCATGCAGCGCCACGTAGGTCACGTCCGGAGTACGGAGCAGGAGTAGTATTTACAACATGTTTCACTCCAAGAGCACGGCGGCGCCCGGCGGTGGTCACCGCGCTATGAGCGAGCCGACGACGCCGGCTATGAGCGCGGTGGGGTCACCGAGCACCGCGGAGATGACCACCTGCGCCGCGAACCCGGCGATCTCGCAGCAGCGCTTCACCTTGCCCTTCCTCATCCCCCAGTACGACCCTCCCCGGCTCGCGTGGCTGCTCTTCGCCGCGCCCCTTATCACCGGCACCCTGTACCCGCCGCTCCCCGCCACCAACGCGCCGTCGTACACGCCCCTTCCTCCGGCGCTAGCGCCCTTGCTCCGCCCGATGCCGCTCCAGCTCTCGACGACCATGTCCATCACGCACGCCACGTGGAGGCTGTAGCTCTTGCAGTGGCTCCGGTACGTCCAGCTCCGCCCGCGGTGGCCGCACCGGTGGCACGCGGCCTCGGCCTTGGGGTGCAGGTACAGCCTCACGCCGACCCTGCCACCGCGGTCGCTGGCGTCCAGGGCGTGCGGCAGCGTGGCGCAGCAGGGGTGCAGGTCGAAGCCGCAGGCGCGGCAGTGGTAGACGAAGCCGGCGACGTCGCGGCCGCACGCGTTGCAGTAGCGCGTCCCGGGGGCGCCCGGCGCGCGCGCCATGAAGTGGAAGGCGCACTTGGGGTAGAACGGGTGCCGGAGCGGCGGCGGCGGCGGGGAGAGCGGGAGCGCGCATTGGCGGTGGAGGTCGTGGTCGGCGGCGCAGCCCTGGACGGGGCAGCGGTAACGCGCGCCGATGCCGACCTCCTTGCAGCCGTCGCACCGGAACGGCGTGTCCAGTTGCTCCAGCCGGAGCCGGTGCTGCGGGTGGCTGAAGTGCGCCACCTCGCCGTACCTCATGGCCTCTGATTAGCTTCCGAGGTGGTGCTATTCTTTTGTGTTCTTTGGTCGAGCTGGCAGCAAGGAAGATTTATACTGGTGCAATGCAAATATGCAATGCATGTTGATACTTGATAGAGGAGATCCTGGAGTTGGTTGGCTTGGTTTTAACTTTTATACAAGTCTTGGAGATGAAGGTTGTCGAGGAATAGAATAGGATATGTTCTCTTCGTTTTGGATTTAGGTGTTTGGGGTTGCTCTAATATATCAAAGACAGTACTATGATCATGTATGGCCAAATATATTTGTTAAAAACTTTGTTTCTTCGTCGATTGATGCACGTAGCCCCATTTTATTCCGAAGTTTTAAGTATATTTGTTACAGAGTGCCATGGATTGAAATTTGCTCATTCTAAATAGAGTGTTTCAGCACAATTTTAAGAAATTCTACTGTTTTATGTACTTGTTCAGGCATATATGGCTAAACATTTCGAGTAGAGTAGTGCATCTGCGACCACATTTTTCCCAACTGGAGGGGCGGTTTGTATGACTGACAAAACACAGGGCATCTCTTTTTTGTGTGCTGTTGCAGGCATCTGTTCCTCCAGCGTCAGACTATTCCGGTTCTTCTCTTGCCCACTATTCCTGCTTTCAACAAGTTCAGAAGCACCCGGCACTCAATGTTAACAATTAACACCCACATACTATTCTTCCCTTGATAACGAGGATGAGCACGCACAAATTCCCTGATTTACATAGGAGAATACGGTTGGAATGTCCCTAAAAGCGTGCAAACTGTTGTTATCAGCCAGCATTTGGGTGCTGCAGGATCGAATAACTTGTGCAGGCAGGCAGGAATTAGGGCTGATGATCACAGATAAAGAAGATGCTGAAATTATTGCATCCGGATCGTCACGTTCTTCTGTGTTTAATATGAAAAACAACTGCTCCAAGTTGAAACATGCACCCATCAGCACTGAAGTGGTAGTCTATATCATGGTCGCCACGAGCCCAGAACATGCAGGATTACTATTAAGAGCAACTTTACTTGGACGACCCATTTCATCCGCGGCCGTCCGTTTGAGTTAGCACGGACAAAAAGCCGACCCAACACGCCGACCCAAACGGACGCATGTCCGCTTTCGTCCGTCTGCCGACCTATTTCCGTCCCATTTTTTAGTCTGATTTGTGTCGGCACGGACACAAGACGGACGCGCGCGCTCGCCCTTTTTCCTCACCGGGCCCGCTGATCGGTGGCACATTGAATTCACACCCTCGCCCACCTGCTACGTCATCGACGCCGCCAGCCATCTTTTCAGATAAAAATGGATACATAGATAATTCTAGCGTACACAGATAAAATGAAAAGACCACTACTCGTCGATTTCTGACTCCGGCTCGGTAATGTCCTCCTCCGATGTCTGAATGTAGGCGTCAGCATACACCTCGTCTTCAAAGTCCCAACCCGCCGTTCTCGTAGCTTCAGTTTCAATTGAGCTGCCTGCTTTCGCGAACGCTTGTCCTTCCGATAGGCGGCTCGCTCCCTCCTCCTCGCGTCCCTCTCCGATCTCAATTGCTTGTAGAACTGGCGCTCGTCGACGATGTCCTGCGAGAAGCCTCCGCGCCACACCACCAAGGCTTCCACGTCCTTCTCTACAATGGCGAGGCGAAGTTGCCGCCTCCGGTGGACACGACGATCCTCGTCGGTGAAAAGTCGCGGGAGAGGCGCCAGATCCTGCGCCTGCTGGCTCGACACGTTGGGAAAATTCATATCCCGACGAGGCCTCAGGAGGCGCCACGCCGCCGCGTCGTGCGCGCGGGCCGCCTCCTCTGCGGTGTCGAAGGTGCCGAGGACGAGACGTTTCTCGCGAAATCAGATCTCGGCGGAGAAGGCGCCGGAGCGGCGCTCGCGGACTCCGCGAAAATCTGAAGCGCCCAGGCGGCGGATCGACATGGTGGCGCAGAGGCGGCGAGAGTGGGCGGCCGACAGAGTGTGGAGGGAGCGCCGGCATAATGTTAAACGCGCGCGCTAGGCCGCTTTCCCCCGCGCGCTGGAGCGCCAAAACCAGGGCGACGGCATAATGTTAAACGCGCGCGGTCATGAAATGGGTCGGCCCGTTGGGCGCACTGCCGACCCAAAACTAAAAGAGGGCGAACGGCGGGCGGACGGTCGATCCAAACGAATAAAAAGCGGACAAAAATGTCATCCGTTTGGGTCGGCCCGTTGGAGTTGCTCTAAGCTCAGTCTTCCAGTGCATATAAACTGGACAATCAAGTTCTGTATTTTTGAACAAAATGTCATTCTTGTTCTGATCGACGTGAACTCTGAGCATCTGATCTCAGCCTGAATCAAATCTACAGCATGCCAGAGTCGAACTTTCTATCAGACCGTTCGTGGTGCTTTTGGTCTTGGATCAAGATGAAGCAAGGAATTGGTTCCGGGAGCCGAACCATCACCTCATGTGCCTGCATGTCAAAAAGACAGAGAAAGAGGAGTCTTGTGGTAATAAGAAACTGATAAAGCATTGCAGGGGAGGCGAAATTATGGAGCATAAAGAACATTGCAAAGCAGAGTCTTGTAGTACTACTAGCTACCTAGGGGTAGGGGCATCGCTCGCTGCTTTATATATCCTGATTCTTCTTGCTTTTTATTTCTTTTCGAAAGGCAAGAGACCAAGATTAAGGAGAATAGTGTCCCTGCAGGCTTCCAAGCCCTGATGAGTGCGGCATCATAGCATAATTGTAGGGCAGATTATTCCATGTTGAGTCAGGTTTGCATATGGGATTCTTATTCCTGCAGCACGGCAATTTGCGAATAGGTCGAGTATAATAACCAAGAATATGGCAAAACTACCTCATGGAATGGAAGGATAACTTCGTTGAATGACTACCTGTGGTGCCAATTGGAAGGATAACTTTGTTGAATTTTTAGATGTTATCAAAGCATATTAACTCCAGACCACCGGTGGCAGCACAACATAATTAGTCAGAAACAGTTTTTCACGTTTTTTTTCCACATCAAAGACAGCTCTGTATAATTTCAAAAAAAAATGACAGCTCAGTATATAGTCTACGATATCTTCTTTCAATGCAATGATGCGGCGCAAATCTTGTGTGCGTCCGAGATAGAGACAAAAAGGAATTTAGACCTCAAATCAAGCGACATGCTAGATAATTTCTGCTAAAGCAGTATACTGTTGGTCAGATCAAAGGTGTACATGATTCAAAACTGACATTATGACTTTACAAATGAAAACTAATACGGGATATTCTGCTGCATTCAAAAAAAAAAATCCGGGACATTCTGCTCCAGCAGACCTCAAATCCAGGATATTTGCATTGAAATCATCAAGTCGCTAATCATGGTCATCGGTCATCACCCACAGGACTGAATAAATCTACCCGCAAAAACAGAAAGGACTGAATAAATCTATTCAGGCTTTGAGAGGGACTAGAGTAGAAGGGGGTCAGGTATAGGCTCTCTGAGTCGTCGGTCGGAGCTAGTGCTCGTCACCGGGGGTGTGGCTGCAGGAGGGAGGGACCACATCTAGATCAACAGAGGTTCACTATGAATTGTGAACCTTTGAGATTGTTTTTGAGGGAACTACGGCGGGCAAAAGCCAGCCTGAACTCATCTATATCTATACCAATATAAAAAGATCTAAAGAGGCAGATCCAACTGATCTCGGCCATCAAATTAAGTCAATCCAACGACCTAAACTGTTTCAATGACGATCGTTCAACGTGTTTAACATATAATTAATATCATATCAAATATTGCATTACTCATAGAATTAACACATAAATAATAGCATACCTAATATCCGCATGCAATTAATATATTTTCTAAATAATAATGTGTGTTGCACGTGCGCATTTACTAGTTTTATTTAAAAGCCGGACACTGTACATAGAATATTTACAAAGGGTTGGGGGCACAGAGCATACGGGAAAAAGCTAAGTTACATCAAGATACATCGATTCTGGCCAACATAATGTCCCAGTCAAGTAGGAGCTGTTTACGGTCCCCGTTGTGGCAGCGGTTCACTCACAGAAAGATGTCATCGGCCGCTCGACGGAATACAAATTCAAGGGTTTGCACTTCATTGTTGAAAACCTTTGCATTCCTTCTTTTCCAGAGATTTCAAAGCATAGCCAGAACAACCGTGTTCCGAACCTTGCAAGAAGGCAGAGGATACATAGTATCGATGACCGAGGGGCAGTCTGCCGGCCTGATGAGCAGGGAGTCTGCCGTTGTCCACGCTTCTGAGGCAACAACGCAATGAAGAAGCATGTGAGCTGTAGTTTCGGTAGCCGAACAAAAAGGGCAGGAGTCCGAGTCTGAGAGGCCCCAACGGAAGCGACGTTCATTGGTGAAGAGCCTTCCACGGTGCGTGAGCCAGAGAAACAACCTGCACCGGTGAGTCGTGTAGTTCTTCCCCCAAATGAAACCCGCGAACGGATCATCCAGCTGAGATGAAAAAGCCGCCTCATAAGCAAAAGCAACGGAGTAGGGTTTGTCGTTCATCCTGCACAATCGAGCATCTGGGGCATGCGGCGTTAAGATCACAGAAGCTAAAAGGACTCGCAGGTTCGTCAGTTCATTGGCAGCAGCGGTGGAGAGGCGCGGCTGTAATGGTAAACGGAGGTCTGGGTCCGCGAGCACAAAGGCGACTGAGACGTTGGTTCGCGTAGCATGAGAGAAGAGGCTTGGGAAGCGTGTGTGGAGAGTATCATTTCCGAGCCAAAGATCAAGCCAGAAGGCGGTGGCAATCCCATTGCCGACCGTGACATGGGTAATGGAGCGAAAAAACGAGAGGCCAGACGTGATGTCTTTCCAGATTGGGGTGTCTAGCCTACTTGAATCTCCGATGTGGTGGCCTCCTGCCCAACCGTAAGAGGTTGCCATCCAAGATTCCCAGGAGCCAGTGCTAAGAGAATGGAGCTTGTTCAAAGATTTTAGGAGAAGGCAAGTGTTGTGGGTGCGCAAGCAACGAAAACCGAGCCCACCTTTGCTGATGGGGGCACATACTTCGTCCCAGGCAACCTTACATTGACCTCCATTGACGTGATTGTCACCGGTCCATAAGAAAGCACGACACTGCTTATCAATTTCCTGAATTGTACCCGCATGAAGTAGAAAGGCACTCATAGCGTAAGTAGGAAGAGCCCGAAGCACGGATTTAATGAGCACCGCCCTCCCAGCCGCAGAGAGCAGATGCCCCCTCCAGCTAGCTAGTCGTTTGTCGACCTTGGAAATCAAGGGGTGAAAGTCGACTAGCTTGAGTTTGTGTGTGGAGAGAGGGAGGCCCAGGTAATTTTGGGGGAAAGAGGCGACGGGACAGCCAAACATGTTGGCCAAGTGGGAGGCGCTGTCGGGCTCAATGTGAATCAGGGCAAAGTGCTCTTGTCAAAATTAATGTGAAGACCCGTAGAGAGGGAGAAGGATAGGAGGATAGACTTGAGGTTTGCTAGGTGGCCTTCATCGGCTTTGAGGATGATTAGGGTGTCATCGGCATATTGGAGGATGGGACATGGAATGTCCGGGCAGATGGGATGTTGAAGAAGCCCCTGCGAGGAAGCGTCTAGGATCATACATTGAAGAATGTCAGCAATGATGATGAAGAGGTAAGGGGAGATTGGGTCACCCTGACGAAGGCCGCTTTTGCATTGAATCCAGTTCCCTGGTTTGCCATCTAGAAGAATGGCCGACTAACTAGTTTCATTAAGCATCCGAATCCAGGTGATCCAAGATTCGGAGAAGCCTTTTGCCCTAAGGATAGAGTATAAGCTGTTCCAGGCGATAGAATCGAAGGCTTTACGGATGTCTAGTTTGACAACGATAGCCAGACATTTCCTTTTGTGGCAGGCTTGGACTATGTCAGCGGCGAGGATAAAATTCTCGGCAATATTACGGCCTTTAATGAAACCTGATTGGTCAGCGTGAACAAGGTGCTAGATGACAGGCTGAACACGGTTGGTGAGACATTTAGAGCAAAGCTTGACGGAACAATTCTGCAGAGAGATTGGGCGCATTTGGTCGGGGTTGTTTGTACCGAGTTTTTTAGGGAGAAGAACGATGTAGGACTTGTTGATACGCCTAAGATCCGCATCGAAGGAGTGGAAACTGGAAAGAAGGTGGAAGAGATCGTTTTTGACAATGTCCCAATTTGCTTTGTAGAAAGACGGATCGAAGCCATCCGGCCCAGGGCTGGCATTGTCGTTCATAGAGAAAAGCGCATGTTTGATCTCGTCCATAGAGAAGGGGCGAGAGAGGGCATTAGCTTGGGATGGACGGAGGCGGGATCCTGAGACTAGATCGGGGAGGTGACTCGGCAGGACACATGAGAGGGGAGTCCCAATGATATTCTTGAAGTATTCACGGAGGGCGAGTTGTTTGCCGGAGTGAGATTCCACCTCCAGACCATCAATATTCAATGACTTAATGTGATTTTTCCGGAGGCGGATAGTCGCGCAAAGGTGGAAATATTCCGAGTTTTCATCACCGAGAGTACAGTCGTTAATTTTTGCACGCTGACGCCAGTAAAGAGCAGTGAGAGCATTGTGATGATGAAGAGAGAGAGAGACTTGGGTTCAAAGGGCGAGCTCGAGCTCGAGAGAAGACGAAGTTCCTCAATTTTATCCAGGAAGGTGATGACAGTTTTGCAGTTTTTGGAAATATCTAAAGAGGACCTAGCGTGTTTAGCCCAAGACTTAGCAGCCGCGCGGACGCGTTTAAGTTTAAGACAGAAGTGTCCGAGGTGAGATGAGGGTTGAACGCTGTTCCAGTTTTGTGCGATCAAGTTTTTGAAGGGAGAGGATCGCAAGAGGCCGCTGTTGAACCGAAAAACCGAGGGAATGGGGACTCTTGAGGAGGCCGTTAAAACGAGAGGCACGTGGTCTGAGGTTGAGCGGCAGACTGAGGTGAGAGAGGAGTCCGGGAGCAGGAAGCTCCAGTAGATATTGACGAAAACCCTGTCCAAACGGACTAGGATTGGCGATTGTTGCTGATTTGACCAAGTAAATAATCTGTGTAGAAGAGGAATCTCTTGAAGCTTTAGATGATTCAGGGAGGAGGAGTAGAGTTGAGCTTCAGCTATGTTGAAGTTTGCATTGGAGCGCTCCGAAGCTTTTAGAGTGAAATTGAAGTCCCCGATGAGAGCCCACAAACCTGATATTAAAGAGCCAAGATGGAGAAGCTCTGTAGCAAAGGCTTGCTTATATCGTTGCTACCGCAAGGACCGTATACATTTGAAATGGAGAAGGTGTCGAGATTTGCTCTGGCAGAAAAGTGCAGGGTTAAAGAGAATGAAAGATGTGTAACCGCAGAGCAAGCGAAGTGCTGATCATCCCATGCGGTTAGAATCCCGCCAGCCGAGCCGGTGGAGGGAAGGAAGTGGAAAGATTGCATGTTGGCAGGGAGAAACGAGCTAGCTTTGAAGGGGGAGATCTCTTCAAGTTTAGTTTCTTGAAGGCAAATAAAGGAGGGACCAATATCTAAGAGAGCCGATTTTACATCAGAACATTTCTTTGCCCTACCAAGACCCCGGACATTCCATGAAACGAAGCGGGTTTTACGGTTCATTAAAAACGATGAGGTCACTGTACATAAAACAGAATAGGCCAGACAAGGCCACCCACATACAACAAAGAGGAGACTGATACAAGCCTTGAAGAGGCAGGCCTAAGGCCAAAGCTACGATAACGGACTCGGGCGAACGGATACAACTGCGACAGCTAGAGCGGCTGGCAGTCCCAGCTAAAAGAACTGGGTTACACATCATTAAACACCCATGCAATCACCGGACAGAGCAGAGGCAGGCACATCGCAAGCAGCGGCGATGTCAAGGACGTCACGGCGGGAGAGGGGCGCGGTAATTTTGGGAGCCATGTCGATGAGCTGAGACGCGATCTGCTTCTTCCCTTTGGCAGAGAGTTTGGCGCCGAGCAGGGCGCGCTTGCGGAGGGAGGCCTTCTCGAGGATGGAGATGTGGGCCGGGGGCTCAATGCCGGCAAGACGAGCGCTGCGGCGCCGTGCAGTAGGGGCAGCTGGGGAGGGAGACAGATCGACGCCTAGATCTTCGGGGGCCTCCTCAAGAATGAGAGGCGTGGCGGGCTAGGAGAGGTCGATGGAGTGCATGCCCGGGACCCCCTGGGGGGGGCACCAGGCCCGGTAGGAGGAGCTTGGACCAGAGCTCGAGCGTCGCAATAGATGACGTCCACAGTCATGACAAGAGTTTTGGCGGGCCCCATCATAGCCACCTTCGTGAGACGGCCGATGGAGGCGGTGGAGAAGTTTGCCACGAGCATGCCAGCAGCGGAGATGACCACCTCCATGGGGATGCGGTAGAAGCCGCGGTCGCCGTCCTTGCTAACGACGATGATGTCGAAAAAGCCGGGACACAAGAAGATGAGGACGTTTGCTAGTTTATCGAGGAGGGGTTTGGCCTTGACGGTCGGAGCCAGAGAAGCCCACATTGTGAGGCCACCAGGGAGCTGGGCGAGGCGACCCTGCCATTAGCGGGAGCCGGGGGAGGAGGAGGGGCCAAGTTGGCGTCCATGCCATCAGGGAAGTCACCGAAGGCAGAATCATCGGAAGGAGGGGCGGAAGCGAAGTCGAAACCAGCCACTGGGAGGTTGGTGCATGAGATGATGGAGGTCGGAGCGATAGCCCCAATGCCGTTGAAGCCATGCATGGCGAGAGTGTGGGGGATATCTGAGACATCTCTAGCTTTGACGGTGACGAGCACAACGGAGTAGTCAATGCCAGCAAGGCAGATGGGGTTGATGTCAAAGGGGTTGGCGAAGGGGCCGGTGGAGTGGAGGATATGATGAGGAAACCAATGCTCAATGGGATAGTCTTCTATGGCGAGGGAAGCAAGGTCATGGTGGGGGAAGAGGAAACAGTTGTCGGTGTCGTTGTGGCGGTTGAGGTAGACCGTGTGCTCACGACCGAGGAAAGGACCCTCGTTCATCGCGTGCTCGCGGTCAGCAGGAGTGGCGAAGACGAGCATGCCGACGCCGTGTGAGGCCGTGGCCAGAGCGACGGGCGGGTTCCCGGCCTCCTCACAAAGGGCGCGATGGACGATGCTGGCCGGGTTGGCAGCGGGGGGGTTGACGTAGGCGTAGGTGAGGTTGTTGAAGTGCTCGAGGGGGACGAAAGGCATGAAGACGTTGATGCAGTCCGGCCGTGAAGCAGGAGGAGATAGGTTGACGTCCATCGTCTCCTCGTCGGAGTCCGTGGACTCGTCTCCGGACGCGAACTCCACCTCGTCTGGGTCCTCCTCAGCCACCTCGTCGTCGGAGATGACGATAGGCGAGGGAGGCGGAGCGGGGTGGGAGGGAGCGGGAGAGGTTGCCGCTAGGGAAAGGGTCGGGGCGGAGGTGAGGGGAGGCGGAGGCAGCAGCGAGGTCGAGGAAGCAGCGATAGTCGGCACATCTTCGAGGGGGATGAAGTCCGCCATGGAGCCTGGGGATGAGGGGGGAGAGGTGCGATAAGGTTAGTTGACCGGACGAGAGAGAGGGGGAAGGAGTGGGGGCGGAGAACCGAGAAGGGAGCGAACACTCACGCTGCCGGTGACCAGAAACCCAACAGTTCCTGCACCGAACCGGGTCGCGGCAATGGCGGACTTGGTGGTCTAGGGCTAAGAAGCGAAAACAGTGCATGGAGAAGTTTGAAGGGAGGGGCTGCTTATAAGGAGGCATGGAGGGAGATAGGGGCGCGGGGCTAAGTGGAGTCACGGGGCATGCATGGGGGCACGTCGAGCCATGCAGGAGGGCATGGGCAAAGGACGTGGGAGTGGAGGAAATCGAAGCCCCCATGTGAGGCTCCAGGACTCCAGAGGTAGCAGGCGCAATAGAAGCACGCGGGAGGACACAAGTCAAAGAGGGAAGGGGCAGCGGGGGGAACGAGGCATCTGAGACGATGAACAGGGGATCAGAGTGCGTGAGCCACGGGAGGGGCCCTTCTGGAGTGGATAGGATTCCACGGGCACGGCAGTCTAAGGGGATGGGCCAGCGATGCAAGAGCCCATATGGTTTGTCTGAGGTGGCGCGAGGCCTAGGCGGTGGCGCTGTAGGGGGGTAGGCATCGGGATGGGGGGGAGCGTGGGGCCAGAGCAGGCCAGCTGATTGGAGGGGAGCCGAGTCTCCTGCAGCGCTGGCGGGGAGGCTACATGGCCCGTGATGGAGATTGTTGGCGGCAAGAGGGAGCGTTGACGCGGCTGGCGAATCCTGGGCAATCGGGGCAGCAGGAGTTTCGATGGGCAGGCTGACGCGGACCGAGATAGCAGGAGGAGGGGAGGAGATGCGATTGGCTGGAGAGGCTGCAGCATCCAGGGAAGCAGGAGCACGCGGTACGGAGGCCGCAGAAGGGACAAGGGCAGCATTAAGGAGGGAGATCTCCCTGGACGACCCACGCGTTGGGAAGAAGACGAATTGGTCGGAGATTTGAAAACCAGAAAACGACGCACCCGAGCCCGCGGGAAGACCAATGTGAAATGAGAGCTTAACCTCTCCATCGCTGATACCTCATAACGTGACGATAAACTTGGCGATGTCTGCATTAGCTACTGTGATCAAAAATAAGCTGGCTCCAAAAGACCTGATAATCGGGATTTCCGAGTGTGACCCTAACCAAAACATGAGCAAAGAGAAAGCGGCAAGATCATCTAGGGGGAGGAGGGGGGAAGGGGCTTGATCCAAACCGAGGTTGGGGAGACCAACTCCGAATCTGGATCGAGCGGCGAGCATACCGGGGAAGAGAAGTTCTCTAGGACGAACTGCAGAAGAGCATAACCTGGAGTCGAGCCCATTCGAGGTAGAAGGCCGAAACGGAGCACCTCCGGGGTTGACGCGGACAGGAAGCCGCGGGCGACGCCAGGGCTCCAAGCCGGAAGGGCGCCATGGCTCCCGGCTAGCAGCGAGCAGGGACCGCGGTCGAAGAGATGTGCCAGAGGCGGAGCTCGGCTGGTGCCGCCAGCAGTGCCAGGAGTGGGGCGGCCGCCGGCATGAGCAGCGCCGAGGGGAGGAGGCTGCGACGAGGGGAGAGGCCAACTACGATGCGGTGGGTCGTGGAGGCGGGACGCAGAGGACCCCGCGCGAGGCATCGTTTGTGGACGCCGGACCCGGGGTGGGCGGCGGCGGAGAGCGGTTCGTCGTGCTCGGAGTGAGCGGCGACGACAAGGGAGGTGTGCCCGCCGGCGGCGGCGGGCATGTTGGAAATATGCCCTAGAGGCAATAATAAAATGATTATTATTATATTTCCTTGTTCATGATAATTGTCTATTATTCATGCTATAATTGTGTTATCCGGAAATCATAATACATGTGTGAATACATAGACCATAACATGTCCCTAGTGAGCCTCTAGTTAACTAGCTCGTTGATCAATAGATAGTCATGGTTTCAATAATAAGATGATTATTATTATATTTCCTTGTTCATGATAATTGTCTATTATTCATGCTATAATTGTGTTATCCGGAAATCATAATACATGTGTGAATACATAGACCATAACATGTCCCTAGTGAGCCTCTAGTTAACTAGCTCGTTGATCAATAGATAGTCATGGTTTCCTGACTATGGACATTGGATGTCATTGATAACGGGATCACATCATTAGGAGAATGATGTGATGGACAAGACCCAATCCTAAGCATAGCACAAGATCGTGTAGTTCGTTTGCTAGAGCTTTTCCAATGTCAAGTATCATTTCCTTAGACCATGAGATCGTGTAACTCTCGGATGCCGTAGGAGTGCTTTGGGTGTACCAAACGTCACAACGTAACTGGGTGACTATAAAGGTATACTACAGGTATCCCTGAAAGTATCTGTTGGGTTGACACGGATCGAGACTGGAATTTGTCACTCCGTATGATGGAGAGGTATCTCTGGGTCCACTCGGTAATGCATCATCATAATGAGCTCAATGTGACCAAGTGTTTGGTCACGGTATCATGCATTACGGTACGAGTAAAGTGACTTGCCGGTAACGAGATTGAACGAGGTATTGGGATACCGACGATCGAATCTCGGGCAAGTAACGTACCGATTGACAAAGGGAATTGAATACGGGATTGATTGAATCCTCGACATCATGGTTCATCCAATGAGATCATCGTGGAACATGTGGGAGCCAACATAGGTATCCAGATCCCGCTGTTGGTTATTGACCGAAGAGTCATCTCGGTCATGTCTGCGTGTCTCCTGAACCCGTAGGGTCTACACACTTAAGGTTCGGTGACGCTAGGGTTGTAGAGATATTAGTATGCGGTAACCCGAAAGTTGTTCGGAGTACCGGATGAGATCCCGGACGTCACGAGGATTTCCGGAATGGTCCGGAGGTGAAGATTTATATATAGGAAGTCCAGTTTCGGCCATCGGGAAAGTTTCGGGGGTAATCGGTATTGTACCGGGACCACCGGAAGGGTCCCAGGGGTCCACCGGGTGGGGCCACCTATCCCGAAGGGCCCCGTGGGCTGAAGTGGGAGGGGAACCAGCCCCTGGTGGGCTGGTGCGCCCCCCATAGGCCTCCCCTTGCGCCTAGGGTTGGAAACCCTAGGGGTGGGGGGCGCCCCACCTGACTTGGGGGGCAAGTCCCCCCTTGGCCGCCGCCCCCCTTGGAGATGGGATCTCCTAGGGCCGGCGCCCTCCTAGGGGCCCTATATATAGTGGGGGGAGGGAGGGCAGCCGCACCCAAGTCCCTGGCGCCTCCCTCTCCCCTCGTAACACCTCTCCCTCTCATTGGAGCTTGGCGAAGCCCTGCCGAGATCACCGCTGCTTCCACCACCATGCCGTCGTGCTGTTGGATCTCCATCAACCTCTCCTTCCCCTTGCTGGATCAAGAAGGAGGAGACGTCTTCCCCAACCGTACGTGTGTTGAACGCGGAGGTGCCGTCCGTTCGGCGCTCGGTCATCGGTGATTTGGATCACGACGAGTACGACTCCATCAACCCCGTTCTCTTGAACGCTTCCGCTCGCGATCTACAAGGGTATGTAGATGCACTCCCCTCTCCCTCGTTGCTAGATGACTCCATAGATTGATCTTGGTGATGCGTAGAAAATTTTAAAATTCTACTACGTTCCCCAACAGTGGCATCATGAATTAGGTCTATGCGTAGTTTCTATGCACAAGTAGAACACAAGATGTTGTGGGCGTCGATTTTGTCAATTTACTTACCGTTACTAGTCTTATCTTGATTCGGCGGCATCATGGGATGAAGCGGCCCGGACCGACCTTACACGTACGCTTATGTGAGACAGGTTCCACCGACTGACATGCACTAGTTGCATAAGGTGGCTAGCGGGTGTCTGTCTCTCCCACTTTAGTCGGATCAGATTTGATGAAAAGGGTCCTTATGAAGGGTAAATAGAAATTGGCATACCACGTTGTGGTTTTGGCGTAGGTAAGAAACGTTCTTGCTAAGAAACCTATAGCAGCCACGTAAAAATTTGCAACAACAATTAGAGGACGTCTAACTTGTTTTTGCAGCATGTGCCGTGTGATGTGATATGGCCAAAAGGATCTGATGAATGATATATGTGATGTATGATATTGATCATGTTCTTGTAATAGGAATCACGACTTGCATGTCGATGAGTATGACAACCGGCAGGAGCCATAGGTGTTGTCTTAATTTATTTATGACCTGCGTGTCAACATAAACGTCATGTAATTACTTTACTTTATTGCTAAACCGTTAGCCATAGTAGTAGAAGTAATAGATGACGAGGCAACTTCATGACGACAGGATGATGGAGATCATGGTGTCATGCCGGTGACGATGATGATCATGGTGCCCCGAAGATGGAGATCAAAAGGAGCAAAATGATATTGGCCATATCATGTCACTATTTGATTACATGTGATGTTTATCATGTTTTACATCTTATTTTCTTAGAATGACGGTAACTTAAATAAGATGACCCCTCACAATAATTTCAAGAAAGTGTCCTCCTAACTGTGCACCATTGCGAAGGTTCGTTGTTTCGAAGCACCACGTGATGATCGGGTGTGATAGATTCTAACGTTCGAATACAACGGGTGTAAGCCAGATTTACACAAGCAATACACTTAGGTTGACTTGACGAGCCTAGCATGTACAGATATGGCCTCGGAACACGGAAGACCGAAAGGTCGAACATGAGTCGTATAGAAGATACGATCAACATGAGGATGTTCACCGATGATGACTAGTCCGTCTCACGTGATGATCGGACACAACCTAGTTGACTCGGATCATGTATCACTTAAATGACTAGAGGGATGTCTGTCTGAGTGGGAGTTCATTAAATAATTTGATTAGATGAACTTAATTATCATGAACTTAGTCTAAAAACCTTTGCAAAATGTCTTGTAGATAAAATGGCCAACGCTCATGTCAACCTCAACTTCAACGCGTTCCTAGAGAAAACCAAGCTGAAAGATGATGGCAGCAACTATACGGACTGGGTCCAGAACCTGAGGATCATCCTCATAGCTGCCAAGAAAGCATATGTCCTAGAAGCACCGCTAGGTGCAGCACCCATCCCAGAGAACCAAGACGTTATGAACGCTTGGCAATCGCGTGCTGATGATTACTCTGCGGCATGCTTTACGGCTTAGAACCGGGGCTCCAAAAGCGTTTTGAGCAACACGGAGCATATAAGATGTTCGAAGAGCTGAAAATGGTTTTCCAAGCTCATGCCCGGGTCGAGAGATATGAAGTCTCCGACAAGTTCTACAGTTGTAAGATGGAGGAAAATAGTTCTGTCAGTGAGCACATACTCAAAATGTCTGGGTTGCACAACCGCTTGTCCCAGCTGGACATTAACCTCCCGGACGAGGCGGTCATTGACAGAATCCTTCAGTCGCTCCCACCTAGCTACAAGAGCTTTGTGATGAACTACAATATGCAGGGGATGGTGCAAACTATTCCTGAAGTATTTTCAATGCTAAAATCAGCGGAGGTGGAAATCAAAAAGGAACATCAAGTGTTGATGGTCAATAAAACCACTAGTTTCAAGAAAGGCAAGGGTAAGAAGAGCTTCAAGAAGGACGGCAAGGGAGTTTCCGCGGCCGGTAAATCAGTTGCCGGGAAGAATACAAAGAATGGAGCCAAACCTGAGACTGAGTGCTTTTATTGCAAGGGAAAGGGACACTGGAAGCGGAACTGCCCCAAATACTTAGCGGACAAGAAGGCCGGCAACACTAAAGGTATATGTGATATACATGTAATTGATGTGTACCTTACCAGTACTCGTAGTAGCTCCTGGGTATTTGATACCGGTGCGGTTGCTCATATTTGTAACTCAAAACAGGAGCTGTGGAATAAGCGGAGACTGGCGAAGGACGAGGTGACGATGCGCGTCGGGAATGGTTCCAAGGTCGATGTGATCGCCGTCGGCACGCTACCTCTACATTTACCTACGGGATTAGTTTTAAACCTCAATAATTGTTATTTAGTGCTAGCTTTGAGCATGAACATTGTATCTGGATCTCATTTAATACGAGATGGCTACTCATTTAAATCCGAGAATAATGGTTGTTCTATTTATATGAGAGATATGTTTTATGGTCATGCCCCGCTGGTCAATGGTTTATTCTTAATGAATCTCGAACGTGATGTTACACATATTCATAGTGTGAATACCAAAAGATGTAAGATTGATAATGATATTCCCACATATCTGTGGCACTGCCGCCTTGGTCACATCGGTGTCAAACGCATGAAGAAGCTCCATACAGATGGACTTTTGGAGTCTCTTGATTTCGAATCATTTGACACGTGCGAACCATGCCTCATGGGTAAAATGACCAAGACTCCATTCTTCGGAACAATGGATTGAGCAACCAACTTATTGGAAATTATACATACTGATGTGTGCGGTCCAATGAGCGTTGAGGATCGCGATGGCTATCGTTATGTTCTCACTCTCACTGATGACTTAAGTAGATATGGGTATGTCTATTTGATGAAACACAAGTCTGAGACCTTTGAAAAGTTCAAGGAATTTCAGAATGAGGTAGAGAATCAACGTGACCGAAAGATAAAATTCTTACGATCAGATCGTGGGGGAGAATATTTAAGTCACGAATTTGGTACACACTTAAGGAAATGTGGAATCGTTTCACAACTCACGCCGCCTGGAACACCTCAGCGTAACGGTGTGTCCGAACGTCGTAATCGCACTCTATTGGATATGGTGCGATCTATGATGTCACTCACTGATTTACCGCTATCATTTTGGGGATACGCTCTAGAGACAGCTACATTCACTTTAAGTAGGGCACCATCTAAATCCGTTGAGACGACACCGTATGAATTATGGTTTGGGAAGAAACCTAAGCTGTCGTTTTTAAAAGTTTGGGGATGCGATGCTTATGTCAAGAAACTTCAACCTGAAAAGCTTGAACCCAAGTCGGAAAAATGCGTCTTCATAGGATACCCTAAGGAAACCATTGTGTATACCTTCTACCTCAGATCCGAAGGCAAAAAAAAATCTTTGTTGCCAAGAACAGGTCCTTTCTGGAGAAAGAGTTTCTCTCGAGAGAAGTAAGTGGGAGGAAAGTAGAACTCGATGAAGTACTGCCTCTTGAACCGGAAAGTAGCGCAGCTCAGGAAGATGTTCCTGTGGTGCTTGCACCGACTAGAGAGGAAGTTAATGATGATGATCAAGGTACTTCGGATCAAGTTTCTACTGAACTTCGAAGGTCCACAAGGACATGTTCCACACCAGAATGGTATGGCAACCATGTCCTGGAAATCATGTTGTTAGACAACGGTGAACCTTCGAGCTATGAAGAAGCAATGGCGGGCCTAGATTCCAACAAATGGCTTGAAGCCATGCAATCTGAGATATGATCCATGTATGAAAACAAAGTATGGACTTTGACATACTTGCCCGATGATCGACGAGCGATAGAGAATAAATGGATCTTTAAGAAGAAGACGGATGCGGATGGTAATGTTACCATCTATAAGGCTCGACTTGTCGCTAAGGGTTATCGACAAGTTCAAGGGGTTGACTACGATGAGACCTTCTCACACATAGCGAAGCTGAAGTCCGTCCGAATCATGTTAGCAATTGCCGCATACTATGATTATGAGATATGGCAAATGGACGTCAAAACGGCATTCCTTAACGACTTTCTTAAGGAAGAATTGTATATGATGCAGCCGGAATGTTTTGTCGATCCTAAGAATGCTAACAAGGTATGCAAGCTCCAGCGCTCCATCTATGGGCTGGTGCAAGCATCTCAGAGTTGGAACATTCGCTTTAATGAAAT